>NC_092819.1:11747500-11885000 GCF_023375885.2 Dermacentor andersoni | reverse complement strand
GATCACATGGAAGGTGTTAGGCTGTAGGACCTTCCCGCTATCCTTGTGCACGTGCCCTGTGATGCTGTTGCACCTTCGCCTGGGGCTTTGTCTGTGTGCGCACTGTTTTCGACATGTCTCCTGGTTAGCGTAGACCACCTCTACGTTCTATACCAGTGCACGCTTTAAGTGTCCCGAAGTATATACACGCGCCGCAATGGGGACAGCACCCGTCGACGTCCACCGCTGCTTGACTTGACGACGTGGGCGACAGATTGACGTGTTTCTCATTAACCGCACGCACTCTCTCTCTCTCTCTCAGGAGCTTCTGTGTCAGGCGGCCACGAGCTCTGGCGCGTTTCCCGTAATTACTGCAGTGCCAAAGGGGCGAAAGAAAGCTGCCGCCAATCGAAGCGTCGTCCCGGACACAAATAACGCGCTAATGCTCGCCACCTCGAGCGCGGCAGCTGCAGAAGCGAGCCTTCGCCGGCGCCCGCGGCATTTACTGTGCTGCTCATCAGCGCGCAACCTGCTATGGTAACGGCAAGATTCCGCGAGATATTGGAGTCGATGAGGTGTGCAAATAGTGTCAATAAACTGGGTTTCCCTACAGCTCCGTTATGAAAAGCACTTCCCAAATTCACAGCACAGCTTTCTCTCAAGGCCGCCGGTCATAGTGGAATGGAAGCACGGTCGACATTACATCCAGGGGTACTTGCGGAGTTATAGCGTGCTAGGGGCCAGATGTCAACGTGATTTCTGTGAGTGCAACATACACAATTTTCGGAAACTTCTGCTGAATTTCAAGAAATGAATTACTTGGATGAAAATCTAAAGCGCTGAAGGAAACCTTGCACAGAAAAAGGAAACTGCGGAATAAACGCGATAGATGTGGGGTTTTCGGCGAGCTTAAAGGAACCAGCGTCGCTTTGAGACACCGAATAAAACGTGAATTTCATGATGGTTCCTTGCAATTATACAGCCGTAAAGGCACATTATCGCTTTTCAATGCCTAATTGTTGAAGAAGTAATCGCCACTCGTTCGTTCTACATAATATTATGCAAGTTTGAACGCCATAGAACGACATTTTCTTTCATTCAATTTCTTTGTTCTCGTGACGATTTGTGAACAAAATTACGCTTTTCTTCACCTTGTATACTTAGGGATCGTTACATAGCCTTTTCTGATCGTTTGCTCCTCCCGTTTCTGCTTAAGTTGAGTTACTGGTGTTCATTCGCAACAGTGTGCTGGAGGCCCTTGTGTAAGTTCCCCTGATGCCACCTGCTAATATTTTTCCTCCTGAGCTCACCGGCATTGCTTTCCGTGCAGGTGCTTCTCCTGCTCTCAACCGCGTCCTCTACCACTTCGCTCTCTCCGCGCTCCGTCTGCTCATGCTCCCCGATCGTTTCTTGTCCAAGTTGTTTACGTCATTAAACCTATTTTGGTCATCTGCTATGTTGTATTCACTGTGATTTCCGGACGCTAACAACGCTGCTTGGTCGTCGATCGTTTGTACTACGGGCACCGAATCAGCACCGTAGATGAATATTCGTGCTCACCTCGCCCATTTCTTCATTTTGAGAAAATGCGTAGGTAGCGGCTTTGTGCTCCCGTTCTCCTCTTACCCGCGTGCTGAACGAGTTGGCTTTCGAGCTTTGCAAGCGCGATGCCTCGGAGTCAAGAGCAGGCGGCAAGAACAACAAGATAACCAGCCGAGGGGCATACCAGGAAGCCAAGGGGTGTTCGCTCATTCTTCGGCTGATAGGGGGCAAAATAGCGGCACGACATCGGGAGAGAGCTCGGGCCACAAGGGCGCCCTGTGGTGGCGCTCGCGGCTAAGAAGAATGGCTCCCTAACTACATTCTACGACACAGCGTATCGATTATCCATCGGGCAGCGTTTCGGCCCAGCTGTGCTGTCGCGAGCGCGCTGGGCGAATGTGGCAACAGGGACACGCCCCCTCTCCTCCACCTTCTGTATCTCTTCCTGCTTAACCCAGGATCCCTTCTAACTTGCCTCCGCCTTCTCGTTCTCTTCTCTTCTCGTGCTCCTTCGACCCTTCTGACACAACGCACGTCGGCAAGTTGCGTGCACCGCATCGCCGCGCGATAAAACAGTGCCTTATGCAAGCACAAGAGCGTTCTGTTGCATTACTTCGTTTTCGAGCGCCACTAAGGCTTTCACAGAACGGCTTTTCTGTTCATATCATTGCTTGCGAAATAGCTGGCAAAATGAAAACTCGCTAAGTAGGAATTGTAGTGGGACAGGGCACGTCAATTTACGTCACGTGGCCTGTTTTGTTTTTCATGCTTCCTTCTTTCTTTTATTATTAATAATAATCTTTTCCTTCCTGTGCATACTTCGTCAGCGAGCGTTGCAAGTGAAACCAGTGGCACATGCGAACGCGAAAGTTAGCCGATCTTATAGCTTCGCCTAAAGGATTTCGTGTTCGTAAGAGCCACTCCTCTTATATAAAACTGCCGGCACCTTCATCTCTGTGCAAGGCAAACAGAAAAAAATGAAAAGGTCTACTGGATACGCTGCTGTGCTGCGCAAGTGCACTTAGGCTCAGACTGTTTTTCATTTTCTACTCCCTAAGAATACCCCGCATTTCTGTTATAACAATACGGTGCCGCATAGAACAGCTCATAATTCCTGGCTAGAATCGTACTCAACCGAAAGCAGCATGCACTCTGCTTCTCTCCCAGTGCTTCTTCATCGTTTTCATTTAAATATATGGTTGCCTTACTTTGGGTCTTGTCGCGAGCAGCAGCTAAGCTTTGCAACAATAGTACTTCTTATGTGTCGTTCTCTCCAAATCTGGCTCGCTCACGTAGAGAGAGGCAGAGAAAAAAGGAAACAAAAGCTTCGAAGCCCGGCGTGTTCATAGGCAATGGGTTCGCGCTTATAGGAAGAGGCCTATGGGGCCTATCCGCTGAAAGAATTCCTGAATACCGCGGTTGTTTCCCTGAAGCCGTACCGTGTTTCTGCGCCCAACGTTAATCTTGCTGCACGCGACTAGCAGGTCAGAGAGCGGCCTTCTGATCTCCTCAGCGCGCTGCTCCTTACGCCTCGGCTGTGATACAGCGCGAGAAAACGAGATGCAAGCCCGAGGTGCTTTGCCGTTCGTTGAGCGCCGCGGGTCGGGCACTCGACAGGGAGAGATAGAGAGAGTTGCAGGGGCACAGCGCGAGGGTGAGACTACTTTACTCACAGCCGTAACAAGCGCTGCACAAGGGCAGCGATGAAACAGAAAATCGCTACGCCCCCGCCAGTGCAAGCCGCTTCATCCATCGTAAGGCTCACCCCTTCGGCGGTCTGCCGCGAGTGTGCGTCGTTTGGCATCGCGCCTTTGCGACCATGTAGGCTTCGGCCCCTTAACGCTGCTGCAGTCGATGACTCTGATGTACAGCTGCCACCACTGTTACTGTGTGTTGCTGCACTCTTTCTGCAGATGATACTTGATGTCCTTTTTTTCTCTGTCGAACGTGTAGCGCGGGGCTAAGGGAAGTACTGTGCAAGTGCCGCTGACGTGCCCCCCGTCTCAAACCCCGATGCCCCTCACGACCGAAAAGCCATTTTTTAAAACGCTGCAAGCATCCAGATTTCAGTTATTCTTAAACCACTTTCTTTGATTGTCTGCACACTGTCCTTCTTCCTGCCTCTAGTAGAATGTCGCTTGTTTTTGATGTCGCCCGCCGTGGTGTCGTAGCGGCTTTGGTGTTGCGCTGCTAAGCTCGAGGGCGCGGAATCAAATCCTGGTCGCGGCGGCCGCATTTCAGTAAGGGTGAAATGCAAAAAAACATCCATGTACCGTGCATTGGGTGCACGTTAAGGAATCCCAGCGGGTCAAAATTATTCCGAAGTCCCCCATTACGGTGTGCCTCTTAATCATACAGGGGTTTTGGCACGTAAAATCCAAGAATACTTTTTTTTATGTCGCTAACAGCGACTACTCTTGAAATGGCTGTAGGAGATAAAAAATACATATATATTCTGGGGTTTTTCAGCACAGGGCCACAGCTACCTGGAATAGTGTGGCTGCCCATCTTAGGGCATTAGCAGCTTGGTCTCCGTAATAAAGTTTATTCACTAACTTATTCGCCAACAGCCAACGTGTAAAATATAAATCCGCATACTGAAGTGCATTGCTTCCGTTATGTATTCAGAGAAGACATGGCTTCTGAATTGCTTTCTTAAGTCTCAAAAGCACACTGTCTTATGATATGGTAGTCTATCACTTTCAGGTCTGAAAGAAATACTGCAAGAGGCGCACAAATGTCGGGAACCAGCCAGCAGTGGTTAATGTTCTGTAGAGAACGCACTAGTTTCAGAACCGCGTTCCAGCCTTCTATTATATGCTCTGACTGCGCAGTTATATCGATGCAGGCAAATGAACCTAAATGCTTCCTGTTTCCGGCACGTGACTGGGCAATTGGGCAAGTAAAATTGAAACAAAGACCATGGACAGTTCAGAGAAGCATAGGATAATTCATGGAGTGCGTTTGGTAGTAAATAGAAGTGATCCATTTGCAAGCCTAATATTTGCGCTCTTCTCTGCCCTGTTCAATCCACTGGTTTCCTCCGTTCACCTCGCGATGCGTTTTGCGAGAGTAACACATGACCTGCACAACTAGCACCTACAGTTCATCGCGTTCCAAATGAGCTGCAACACGGTGCCTGCGCTCGAAGGAGCTTCAAGATTGCATGGCGATGCAGACGTGTACGGAAAATGGGTGAACCAAACGCCGTTCTAGTTATTGGAATTTATTAAAATAATTTTTCTTGTGTCAACGCCGCCATGCTGCCTTGGAGTTGATTCGACCACAGACGACGTGTTGAAGCTCATATAGAAAGCGACCGTACATTCGCTGAGTTATTCGGGAAAAAAAGCGCTTGGACCCATTCTTTGCAGCATTTACAGCAGGGCTAACTGTGCCTGCAGCTAGCAACGTCCCAAATCGAAAGTGAGTTGTTCTTGGATAAAAACAGTTTTGTGAGCAAGAATATGCACAAAGGCTCCAATTCTAACATCGCCCGAGGACCCACTTTTTAACCCGATTGCCGACTGTCGCAGCAGCGAAAGCAAGCACAATCCTCCTTCGGTGATGCATACCGTGCTCTCCGTGCAGATGACTTTGTTGTCCCGGAGCCGAGCAAACACCCGCTCCCTGGCGCCTTCAATTTCGACGACGCATTGAAATCCTTCCTGCAAAACAAATGAAAATGCTAAGGCACGCATTAACGACTATCACGAGCTTGGCTGGCCTTCATCACTAATGGCTAGTAACGACATCTCGCTTTTGGCACAGCGCAGAGCTATCGCCAGGCTCAAGTTTCTTTTCTTGCTCTACACTCGGCAGTTTAATACGAATCCTAGTAAATACCCTTTTCCCAGTTTTTCCAGGGAGACGAGACATAGTCATAATCACGACCTGACACCATTCTTTGCACGTACTAACCTTTACAAACACTCGTTTTTCACGTGAACCAGAAGCGAATCGAACGCACTGCCTCCAAATGTTCTTTTTTTTTTTTCTCAGCAAGTGGGCTTCCGGTCTGACATGTATAATTACGGGTAAATTTCATTGTTGACAATGCCATACTCTTGTCGATATTTTGACACCTCGTGAACTAACTTGTGATTGCTTTTTGTTTCTTTATGTGCTAAAATTATTTTACAGAGCTGTGAAATTTTTGACCCAACGTCTATTTAATCATGTTTGCTAGTCTATTACTTGTCTCAGTGGTAATGCTTGCTATATACTTTTGCATAACTTGTTCAGTTTCATTCACTTTTCCTTTTCCACCCCCCTGCTTGTTTTTCAGACAGCAGTATGTACTAAATAAAAAAAATAATAAGGCATCCGCTCCGGTCAAATATTGCGCTGCTTTTCCAATGTGAACCTACGCAAGTTGTTTTACTTTATCGAACAGGCTTCTGTTTCTTAGTGGAGCTATTTTGGAAATTCCCTTTGCAACTGCAATAGATATTGTAAAGCAACTAAAACAAAACAAAAGCACACCACCCCGCTCCCCTCCTCTCCTCCCCCGAGCTCCCCCCCTCTACGAACTATTATCTATAAGCGTCGCAGCTACCATCTAAGCGTAGCATGTAAGCGTCGCTGACTGAGACAGATGACTGAGACAGTGATTTATACAATTGAATAACGTACATGAAGTTTGCCTAACTTGGTTAACCAAGTTAAGCAAACTCAGCTAACATTAAAATTTGAGCATTTCGTAGGGCGCCTTCATTCAGCACCTTTTCGCCTAAAGGCACTTGAGTTACGTCAAAAACATAGCTTCAGTTGAACGTGTCAATGATCACAACTTTATTGATTAAAAAAGAAGCTACAAATTGAATGGATCCAATGCTTTGCGTTTTACCATCTTCTTTTTTTTTCAACTTGTAAGTTTCTAGATCTCGCTTTTCTTTTTGTATGATAAATGTAGCGTGGAGTAGCACTCTTTTCTTATAAATGACACGAAGGAGTTTAGAAGAATCCCCAGTATGCGACGCGCGAAAAATGTCATTAATCAAATAGTCTTTCTTTCTCGTTTCTAGTTCACCTACGGCAAAAAGTGTGAATAATGAAAGGAAGAAACGTATAACGACACATAGGGAAGATCGGACACAAAAGTGTTTTTCATTTTTATATGAATAAAGAAAATAAATGACTTCCTTCCAGACCATTAGGCCCGGTTCGCCGCTCAGAATGAATCAATACCCTTGAAACAACGGCCGCATCAATTTAGGCTTCAAGGAACGTGGCGCAAATGACAGGTCCGATGTCCTTGAACGCATTTGCAGGCTCTTCTCATCATTGTACACTTTCTAAAAGGGACTTTTCAGAAGCACTCTATTACGTATATTGAGTTTCCCGTGGCGTTATGAAGCCGCATTGAGAGGTCTAGAGATGAATATGCCCCGTTCGCATTATTCATAATTGGCAGAAAATGTTAAACTTTCTGTACTCTGAGTATTCGTGGAGAGCGCATTCGCTTAAGCAAAAAAAAAAAAAAAAGAGAATGAGGGAGGCGGGGGGGCTTATTGTTGTGAAGAGGCAACACCAGCAGAGGAAGTACAAACGGGTAGATCAGGCGTTCGGAGGGGCGGTCGACTCTTTATTTAACAACACTAGAGATGTAACAATGGATAGTCGACTGTCGATTGTCATAACTGCTCAGTAAATAAGCCTATTCACTTCACTGTGGTAACTACGAATGACCTGTAGCTACAGGTTTCCCGGGTTCTCTCCAGCCCCCAGACGGCGTTTTCGTTTGTTACTGGTTGTCCTGCTCTTACAGAGCATGCTTCCTCATTTTTACGTAAACAAGTCTCATGGTAAGAAGAGAATTAGTATGACACCTGCCAGAAAAGACCTTGGCCGCTCTAGTGTTTGCGAGACCTCCCCCGTTTTACCTCGTTAGCTCTACGAAGCGCTCAATGTCTAACGGTATTAAATACGTGATGCGGCGTTTGTGCATGTTAAGAGACGCCATTCTCTCAAGCGTGCTGCCTGCAGAGGTCGAATAAAGAGCGGTTGTTTCTGAAGATAAGAAAAATTATTTTTATCGCTTTCGAATATACTATCCTTTGCGAACTCACCAAGGAATCTGCAGCGAGAGCTCGCGACAAGGAAATTGTATGACGGAGAGAGATAGAAGTCGTAAAGGGAAAAGCAGAAACGTCAACAAGGCTGAGCCCGGTAGGCTGCCCTGCAATGGGGAAGGAGCAAAGGACAAGTGGTGTTGCGGCAACCACCAAACATCTTTCATGTGACTGCCCCGCATACGAAGATGAGAGGAGTGTCATTCGGATAGCTTTGGGGCACTTAGATGACAAGCCCTTTACAAAGGAGAACATCTTGACCCCGTGGCTTCGTGCGCGTGCTATGTGCAAGCCTACAAAGGCACTGCTGCGTGTTTTGAAATGAACCAGCCTGTATAACCGCCTGGGACTAGCTCAGCGTTGAGCGCTCCTCAGTGTAACTTTGTAAAGTGTGAGCTTCTCTCTTCCTGCTTCTCCTTCAATTGTATGGCTTTGTTCGTCTCGGGGTATTTCTATTCTTATCACACGTCACGGATAAGAGGAACATCTCCTAACGTAAGTTTAGTGATATTACTAATAATAAAAGATATGATATCGTTCCTATGGTTTCCGGAAAGCAGTAAGAGAAACATACACGTACCAGGGGTGTCAATATATTTCTCACTTCAACGGCGATTTCTTTGCGTGCGTCATGGGGGAGCAGAATTTCATCGTCGATGCTGAAGCTTGGACAGTGCTGTCGACCCTTGATGAGTGAGTTGTGAGAGTTCTGCGAGAGGCCACAAAATCTCGCAGTTAGTCACGTAGTGACAGCGTCTTAGACAGGTGAGAACGGAAACCCGCCAAGCATGCACAATTCCACCGTCCGAGACTGAGGCATTATAATATTCTGCGCATGCTCGCATGCTGGAGAAGATAGAGAAAAAGCGATATCCCGGCAACAGAAAGCAAGATTCAGGGAAGAAATTAATAATAATGTCAGAAAAGATGACAAAAACAAGCATGTGAGCACAGGGACAGTTACTTAGAAAGTACGCAACCTAGATGAGCTACGAATAAGAAGTATGAAAAGTGATAGAAGATATTGCGTTATGTGCGCCGTAACCTGCGGTTACCCAACTGCGGCTATCAATATCATCATCATCATCATCATCATCATCATCATCATCATCAGCCTGGTTATGCCCACTGCAGGGCAAAGGCCTTGCCCATACTTCTCCAACTACCCCGGTCATGTACTAATTGTGGCCATGTTGTCCCTGCAAACGTCCTAATCTCATCCGCCCAACTAACTTTCTGCCGCCCTCTGCTACGCTTTCCTTCCCTTGGAATCCATTCCGTAACTCTTAATGACCATCGGTTATCTTCCCTCCTCATTCCGTGTCCTGCCCATGCCCATTTCTTTTTCTTGATTTCAACTAAGATATCATTAACTCGCGTTTGTTCCCTCACCCAATCTGCTCTTTTCTTGTCTCTTAACGTTATACCAATCATTCTTCTTTCCATAGCTCGTTGCGTCGTCCTCAATTTAAGTAGAACCCTTTTCGTAAGCCTCCAGGTTTCTGCCCCGTACGTGGGTACTGGTAAGACACAACTGTTATAAACTTTTCTCTTGAGGGATAATGGCAACCTGCTGTTCATGATCTGAGAATGCCTGCCAAACGCACCCCAGCCCATTCTTATTTTTCTGATTATTTCAGTCTCATGATCCGGATCCGCAGTCACTACCTGTCCTAAGTAGATGTATTCCCTTACCACTTCCAGTGCCTCACTACCTATTGTAAACTGCTGTTCCCTTCCGAGACTAACGACGAATGTATTCGAGGGAACGTCATCTTCTTCGGATCAAATTGCTTTTGGCTTGTTTACAAAGAGGCCTGCGCCCGGATTACAGCAGAAGCATGGCGGCAACGGCCATTGTGACCTTGACCTAGCGGAACTCGTGCGATAACGTTAAAAGCGGCTCACATTGCATTATTCCGTGCTAATGATACTGTCATTAATTGGTGGACTATCAAAGGGGGCATCCAATCTTGCTACTGAATTGAATTCAATTCTTCGGTTTTACGTGCCCAAACCATGATTTGATTATGAGGCACGCCGTAGTGGAGGACTCCGGTTTAATTTCGACCACAATGAGATCTTTGACGCATCATCAATGCACGGGACGGGGGCGTTATTCACAGCGCCCCCATCGAAATGCGGCCGGCGCAGCCGGGAGTTGTTCCCGCGACCACGTTCTTAGCAGCTCAACACCATAGCCGCTAAGCCAGCGTGGCGGCTTAATCTTGATGTTTCACGAACGTGCTTGGAGAACAAGGTAGCAGCTTGAACTAATCCATATAGTAAAAAAGTTTGTTTAGCTTTGGTTCGTCCGCCTTAGCTGAGTACGCTGCTTTCTAAGGCCGATTTGTTGCAGTCGGAAATTATTACCAATTGCTCAACATTTCGCTCTGATCTAGATTGTGCATTACCAGCACGGTGCGCACTTGATGCCTCAGCTCGATATCAGGCTTGATCAGGCATGTGTTGGCAGTGCGGACTACGTCAGTTGGCGTAACGTTTCATGCAGTTATCGTATTTAGAACGAGGAAGCTGCTTGTTACTGTTTTGTTTTCTTCTCTTTTTGAATGCCTAGATTATAATAAATATAGTAACACGAAGCTGCAGTAGGTTGTATACACGAAGAAAGGGTTTCTCAACGGTGTTGTTCCAAAGACTTAGCGCTGGAGATTTATCTGGCGGTCTTGATTCCTCAAAGAAATGATATGGTAAAAAGAACTAAAAAAAACGCACGCTTTCTCCGATGATGACGCGTCGGGCGCAGTCGGTAGCGTTGCTGGTGCAGAAATTCTCGTGCAGGCACCAATTGCAGGGCCACGAGCTCATCACACAAGACTTGCACCTGAAACAATGACACATTCGAAACTGTCAGTATTGACAGAAAATTGCACGTATATACAACAGAAACATACGATTAGAAGGTATCTGAATTGTCGCGCTGCTGCAAAAGCTCACACTTTTACTTTTTAGCTCTCTATTTCTGTGAGTTTCTTTTTATCCCAGTTTATTCGTTCATAGGTTTTAATCACAAGGCGCTAATCGAATGCCACGCACTCAATAACAAGAATGCTTACATGTAAGTGAAGTCACAGGAATGGAAGCCTCGTTAAAATAATTTCTCGGAGTGTTTTTTTACCATATGTTTGCAGCGTCGAGTTACTCAAATGAATCTTAGCGAAGTGACCCACTTCAGTGCTTTCACAGAGACCTTATAGGAGCTGTAGGGAAATACTTTTTTATTTGGTTCTCAACTTCAACTAGAGCCCAACTAAATAACGAGATTGTCTGTGCACTGGATGCCCAACGTGCGTATATTTAAAAATTATTTTCGATATATCGGGATGAACATGAGCGCTTGATTTTTGTGGCGTGCACAGGCAAGATAAATATTGAAAGCACTTTAAGGTAATGCGTTCAAAAATAACAAATAAAGTAAGATTATTTTCTCTTTTTGTACAACCTCCGATGTACGTACGTTTTGTGAACACTGCAGTCGAAGAAAACGAACTCTCTGTGAATGAAGTCGGTGTCGGTCTCACTGGAGCGCACAGCCAAGTCCACAATGACGTGATCTGCTTGGAAATATGCAAAAAGAAATTTTGTAATGAAGAAATGGGCGGCGCCGTATCGGAGGCGCGTTCTGGAGCCATGCGCTTGCCTCGATGAATGTATGTCTTCACGCGTAAAAAAAAAATGTTGCTAATACTAGGAATGAAAGACCTTTCAATAAATTATAAAGAAATTCTACCGTCAATTGTGCCAGTTCGGCATGATGCTATAGTGTTTAGGAGGTTGTACTCTGGTCTTGTTGGTACAGGCACTGTTACACGGAAATTGACCAGCAACTTTTTGTAAACACCGAATTACAGTACACATGTACGTGCATGCACGCAGCATTCGCTGCAGTGCGAAGTAACATGGCGCTGCTATGATGATAGGTTTAATTAGTGAACCTCGGCGTATTACACGAAGTACAACTGCAGAAACAAGATACGCAGAGTTCTGACTTCCAAATAACTTATTGTCACAGAACACACACTGTATGGGCGTATTTTGTACAGTATGCGCGCTATGCACCAACAAATCAGTTGTAAGTCAGCGCTATCTTTGTCTATTTTCCTTGTTCGTCCCTTGTCTAATGAGCTGGGATTTAGCTATGATGAAAAACCAACTACTTCGAATTTCCGTTTTAATGTAGATTGAAAACTTACCATTCGTTAGCAGAGACACACAATAAGCGCAATGCTTATTAGGGAGAAAGAAGAAGAAGAAGTGTATCTGTTTGATCGCTGTCTGTGTGCGGTGCTCTGACTTTACTGCTTTTTGGACATTTACGGTCAGCATTGACGACGATTGACTAACAAGCCGTCGGGTGAAGATTTAGCGGGCCGGGCGCCTTACAGTTACGATATTTCTTTCTTGAGGACCTGGCCATTACCCTGCCACTACCGTGGTCGGAAGCTGAGAAATTCATCACGGCTTGCCATTTGTAGATGAAGATATACATCAGCTCCTTCTAGATTGCCCACATCATGACACACCAAGACGCCGACTTAAATCAACACTGATTACATTTGACCGCAGACCTTTCAGTTTAATGAAACTTTTGGGTCCTTGGCCAACAACAGCCTTGCAGAAGAGCATTTTAAAAGGATTAGAAACTTTTCTCGAAGACAGCGGTATTGTAGGCCGTTATTAACGTTTTAAAGCGAAAGCTTTACTGGCCTCGAACTTGTGATTTCGCCTTGGAGGTGCTCCGAGGAGGAACATGACGTCACAACGCGCACCTCGCCGCGGATATTTCTCTCTCGCTCGCTCCTTAGTCACTAATGCGCATGCGCCACTAGTAGCACCAAGCCACAGGTGTTCCGTCGCTGCGCAGCGCCGCGCCTCTCCGCCGCCGCCGTTTGGTATGACGCCATACCGCGTTCCGCGTCGTTGCGCTCGCCTTCGCTCGCTTCGCCAGCTGCGTCGCATGCCTGATAACATGTCGGAGGATTGAAAAGGAGAGCTCACGTGCGCCACAACCACAGTTGATGCGGCAGTACGGACGGCGACAATTCTGATAAGCAGAAGGAGGCCTGAAATCGACATCGGAACGAGATGAAGAGGAAACGAATCGCCCATGAAACAGACTAACAGCGCGCCGAACGACTGGCTAAACGCCGCAACATAGCTAGACATCCAGGCTAACCTGGACTTGCAATCAAGATTAACCAGGACTAACCATGCTATGCCTTAGCTTTCGCTACGTAAATCCTGGCATAGCCGAGCTAAGCCAATGCCGATTTTTTTTACTCTTCCTTTCATTTCAATGTCGCTGTGTATATGTATGCGTTTGTGGATAATGTTATGTTGGCTGTTCTATTGTGACTATATGTGATAATGCATTTACGAGATATTTGTACCACCCGTTAACTAGCGATTGTATTATTAGGCCACAGTATGATTTCTACTTTGAAGACTATCTTCTACAGAACTGTGAAGTCATTTAAATTGTATATTGTATGTACCACGTATTTCTTACGTCATAGTGTTACTGTGAAAACGTTGCTTGACAATTTCAGGTGCTTGTATGAAAATTTTATTTGACATGTAATCTTGAACCCTGTATGTTACAGGCTAGACCCATTCAAGAGCTAAGGAGTAGCCGGCGCCTGAAATTGGGCGTCAGCATCTCCTTATATCGTGTAAATAAAAAAGAAAGCGCGACGCTCGTTACTTTCTTCTTCCTTTTTCACGTAGGCTACTCATGATCCTGACTTCTGACGCGCTACTGGAATAGGATGCTAGTCTCCTATATTATCGATAAGTAGACCATGAATAATTTATGCATATGACGAATATAGCAATTGTCAATCGTCAAATTCATCCTGCGATGTTTTCTGTGATGCTTTCTATTGTGATGTTATCTGATATACGCGCAAAAAGCAGTCTATTCTCCTTCAGCTGCGGCATCTAGTGAAGCTTGGCTTAAATACAATCACGCTCTCGGAGGGCGTCTTTTCACGACAGGAAGCTGGGAAAATTGGACAGGGATTCACAGTGGGGAAAGGAAGGCGTGCAATACAAGGCGGGCAGTAAGTGGCGTCTGTGTCGTCGTCCTCGATTTTCTTGCGTCCGTGCTTTGCACGTGTGTGCGCCCTCTGTCCAAGCGGGGCTTCAGGCCTAATAGTTTGGCGGCAACGCTGCCATATTCGCGGTGCGCACGCACCTCTCCCCGGCAAGATGGGCGGCCGAGCCGCCACCAGCGGGGACATGCAGGCGAGGCCCAAGTGCGTGACGCGCGCTTGAATCGGGGCGCTGCTGCCGTACACGCAGAGGTAGTGCGCCCCGTACGGAAGCTGCGGTAGCTGGTTGATCACCAAGTCCACCTGCAACAGGGACGCGCATTTGTACTGGGTGAAGGGCAGTGCAAAGCAAATTACACTGCTGTTTTCTGCCTCTGAGAGTATACACTCCACGCAGCTTAAAAAGAAGCACTTCCCACGTTGCATCTCTCTCAACGACATCGCAGCATTGACCTCGGTCACTTGTTTTCTAGGTAGTGAAGTGTGGATGGCGTTAAAAGTTTATGGATCGTGGGATTTACAAAAAATGATCAATTACTGAGCTGTTCTTGACCGTAACCAGCAAAATGGTATGTTGTTCTCTTACAGGCTGGAAATATGAAATCAAGGCTGCGTGCCAAGGCTGTGCAAATATTAATGTTTATCTTAGACATCATGTTTTGTGTACTTTTGACGCCAACTGTGCAAACTTCAACACTATTATGAAGCCGCTCGCAGCCGTGGGAGCAGAAGTTAAACATATAGTAAGTATCTCGTGGGTGCGTCTCGAAACCTAAATGAAGGTAACCGGCGCTATCTACAGAGTTGGTTCACTCGGATACATTTATTTTCAGTTTTGAGTTATTGGGGACCCTCCCTCAGGAGCAGTGACTCGACGTACCTGCTTGTTTCCCTTGAATTGTAGTCCTCAACTAAAATAGTCCGAACCTTTAGCAAGATACCTCTGCTACCAGAGTAGCTGTGGATACTGCGGTTGATCAGTGCTGCTGCCACACGTTCGACGGAGCACCAAAAGCTTCGAGTCCGGGCAACCTTGTGGACATGGCCGCAAGTTGCTCAGTACTATTATGCTCGTTACGAGGCATTACAAACTTTGCACTTAACCGAACTCAAGAGTGTGGGACAGCCGAATGAGGAAAGATTAGTTGCAGGATCTCGGCAAACGTTTCGCCATGTAGGTTGTATATAGCTGTGTGCTTCCGCACGGATCTATTAAAACTGTACGCAACCCTACACGGCCATTGAGGTGGGCGCACAAGTCAGGCGACGGCGCTGCACTGCCAAAGAGTTGATGCGGAGAGAGCCCGTTGTAAGTAAGCCGCGCGCCGTCCTCGTGCGCACGAGGTCGCGGACGTGCGCGTCTTCGGACAGTTTTATGCACGCCCGAAAGGGCACCGTAACCCCGTACGCTTTTCGTGGGCGAGCCTGTCCTTTTCATTAAAAGTCAGGCAGGCGTTTACCCTTTGGATGTCGTTCGCTCGCTCTCTGCTGCGCAGAGCAACGTGCCGTGAACATCCACACATGGGGAAAGCCGAAGCAAGTCACCGAGGTAAAGAGGGTGGAAGGAAATGTGAGGGTTCGGAAAGGGAGGGGGCCGGGGGAGATTATTGCAACGCTGTCTGCATCGGCGGCAGTGCTTCCGTATATGGCGCCGCCAGTGTCATCCTCATCTCCGGGCGTCGGCGGGCGCTCTTCGTCCAATCAAATTCGATTATGCACGCTTTTGCGAAACTGTCACTCCCAATTAAGGGTGCTCGCCGGCGCGGCAGCGAACCTCAAGCCTAGCCAAACCGAGCCATCAGTCCCGGGCGGCGCGGATCGGAAGAGCGTTACAAGCTCTCTTGCTCGAGCGACGCGTGGCTGAGTGGGCGAAGCAGCCGAGCGCCTTTTCTTCCTCTCATTTTCGTTACGGAGGCTGCGCCCTCCTGCGTGCCATGTGCGAGAATAGGGAATGTAGCTTGCAAGCGTAAAAAGGGGAGGCCCGGTGAAAGAGGTAAAGGACAGGAAGGATAATTCTTTCAATAAGGTATTCCTCTTGCACGCTTGCCAGCGTCAGACATGGCCCTGCAGCGCAGATTACTGCACTTTTTTTTCATTTTTCTGTTCTTCAAAGCTTCAATTGGCGATCTTTCGGCAACAGAATACTTGTTCGTAGACGGGGGCCCCAATTTGCTGGCTACTGTTGGGCTCGACGCTACCACTGCGTTCCTTTGCATTAGCTCGAATGCTAGTGCGTGCGCAAAGGACAAGAAAATCTCACTAAATTTCAGATTTTGTTCTTTTTGCATTCAACTTGGGGGATTGTCTGACGTGGCACAATACGTTACTTCGAGTGTACGTTTTGTCGGCTGTACCTGAGCAGATTTTTCTTTCTTTAGCCTTCAGATGTGGAAATCGAAAGGGAAACTTGAGTCATCGGTGGAGCCACATATACTGCTAGAATACGGATCGTAAGGGTCATTGTATACTAAGGTGGCCTCTTCCTGCCAGCTCCATGTTTTCTTTTTGCTTCTCGCAATTGCCAGGCGTCAACGTTTGCTGCTCCTGGTTCTTTGTCAACGGTGTTCCAAACACTGAACTTATATAACACTCACTAGAAGTAAGCATAATATTGGACCTGGTGTTCCCTCCAATTCAGGATACGTGTTATCTATAATAGCAATAATTACAAGAATATAGTAATTCGGTTCTGGACGTTACTACAGCAAATTATTGTTACAAACGCTGCAAAAGCAATAATAGTCTCTGCAGCCAACAATAAAAACAAAGAACAAAACGTGCCTGTTTCCTCGCAATAATACACTCAAGTAAGTGCGATTAAGCAACGAACGACGTTATTCAGCGTTTGCCGTCGTTTTATATACTGCTGAAATATCCAGATTAACAACTCATCCTTATCGATAAACACTACCTATCTCCCTATAAAAATTATAACTTAATTAAATATGCATAATGAAAGAAACATAGCGCCAGCTTACCGTGTAGGCGAAAGAAGGATAAGATAAAATGAACTATAGACACTCCGTAGGAACTACCCCATGCGTGAGCACCTTATCAGCGTTCGCACCTGCGTCCCACCCTACGATTGTCCTCCGCTAGCCGTATATTTTTTTTTTTTTTTTAGCGAGGTGCGGAATTCTGGAATGCACTTTATTTACACTGCACAGCTTCGCGGGCCATGCTTTCGGAACACGGCGGCGCCCCGAAGCACACAGCGGCCTTGTTGTCTTGGCTCTCCTTCGCGGTGTTATTGAGTTTAAGCGCTGCTGTCTAGCGTGCTGGCTGGCGGTTCGCGCGCAATGTTTTGCTGCTCCGCGCTCAGAGAGGGCTCGCAATCCACACCTGCAGGGACTCAACAAGTCGACTGAAATCTGGGTGCAACGCGTCGATGGGGCGGACCGAGAAGCGTGGGGGAACCAGAAGCTTTTGCGCGGCTCAACCGTGGGGAAAGCAAAATAAGTAACAGAAAGAGCAACGAGAGAAGCCGAGGTTACGCTGCTTTCATTTGGCGAGAGGTCCCGAACCACTGTCATAACAAGGCTCAATTGAATTAGTAGCGAACAAGTCTCGGCGCCTGAGACACAAAAGGAAAGCGCGGTAGGGACGACCAACGCCGAATCCTCTTTTGGCGTAGGGGCCGATGCGCTCTTAGGATCAGGAGGAGGATGAAAAATACACGAACCGCCTTCCGCCCGCTCCACGGGTAAGCGCTGATGATAATCGGGGGAATATTTATGAGCCAGAGAAGCGGAGGGTGACAACAAAGGAAATATGGGCAAGTATTACGAGAAACGAGATACAGGAAGAGACGAGAGAGAGAGAGAGAAAAAAAATGAGGGGAACTACAAGCGAGCCCTCCACATACTCTCATTGCTGGCAATCGAAATACATAACTGAAGCCAAAAGCATTGCACGTAGGGGCGAAGCAGGCGCAAGGCGACAGAGGAGCTTCAGCGCGCCGCCGCTGCCACTGGCTGGCTGTGGTTTATCGGGCAGCGAGCCGCAAAAGAGCGCCTTCATTCGCAGAGTCCTTAACTCAATTAATATGTTGATGCACAGGCCGCAAGGGGGGAAGAAAGGGGGGGGGGGGGGAGAGAGGTGCCGAGCTAGTCGAGATGACTGAGCCCCGGGACCACTTGAGCCGGTTGGAGTGTGCTGGAGGAGCTGGCCTGTCGGAAGAGAGCTGGAAAGAGGCTTTTATCTTCTTACTATGCACTGACTCTGCTAGGCCTCGTCTCTGCTAGTATAACATGTCCATTTCTGCGTTGTTATATCTGCTCCACGCGTACGATCTTGTACTGCGCACTTCCTGCTGCGCGCTGGGAGCTGTAGTGTTATTGTTCGACTTGAGTGTGTGCGTTGCTCAACGTATTCATCTCTAGCACTCTTTAGTTCGCTCGCGGAAAGTTTAGTTGGGTTGCGCGGCAGAAAGTGGCTCCGTATCCACACGACTGGGCGCAGCTGTACCTTGTTGCTAACGTGGAAACTAAACCACGTGGATCATATATAGAAAGTGCCTTGCTCTGCACCTTGCCTGCGCACAGCTTTCGTGGAATGAGATTTCTGGTGGAGTACCTAGTGTACAGCATCAAAATGTGACCACGCCCGCGAGTGCGCTACAAATGCGCGCAACCTTTTGACACGCTGTACAAAATTTAGAGAGGGTGAGTGGAAGGACAGTGTGGGGGCGAGCGCTTTCTTTCGCTTCACGTGAAGGATGTCGAGAGCGACTGAACGTGTTGGCCATTGAGCTGCCGAGTAGTTTCTTTTTCATTTCTTTTTTTAATGTACGGCGTTGGTTTGGCTCTGCGTAGAACTTGTGTTCTTTTCTCTTTTTTTTCCGATATGTCTATTATTCGTGCTATTGCATTATGACTCTAATATTACTTGATTCCATTTTTACAACTAAGGAAGTTGGGCTAGTAGCAATTAAAAAAATCGTTACAGCGTTACGTCCTCTCGTGCAAATCTGATCAGTGTTTGCGTCTTTGTTTTGTAGGTAAGACATGTAGTTTCGTACAATAATTATTAGCAGGAACTCTGGCGCTACGACCGTTTAGTTATCGTGGCAACGATGGTTAGTACATGGACTTGTCTGATCTTCGTGCTTGTGGCTTCAGACGTCCTTGCGGCTTCATTTACTGCGCTTTATTGGCATTCGGTGGCGTAAGTTCCAAATCAAGCTATGCGTTTTTTTTTTTAATTCGGAAGACGGTAAGGCTGTGCGAACACGCATAATCGCTACTAATTTATGTAGTTCCGCCTGTCGCGGTGGCGAAATCCAAACTCACCAAACGTCTCAATGCGCTGGCATGCCCGCGTGCGTCCGTGGATGTCGACGCATGCATGCGTATGCGTGCATGCGTATGCGTGCAGGCTTGTGTGTCAGAGGCCCTGTGTTTGAATCCTGCTATCGCACAATATAATTTTTTTTATTTAATGAATTATAACGTAGTATGTTGTTGAAAGGGATGAGTTTGCAAAGTCATGAAGCCATTGAAAGCCAGAAGGACGAAGTTTAGGCAATTTCATTTACTAACCACCATTCCCATTCTGACTGAACCGCCCCTCGTGCTGCTCCCGTAGAGTTCTACAGAGTTCCCTCTAGTAATTATTGTAGGAAACTGCAGTGTGCAAGCGTCCCAAACATCCCTCTTCTGGTACGTGTGGCCGTCATGTTACGGCAGGCAATAGTGCGCTTTAATTTCGGCGACGCAAGTGGCTTGCATTCCCAAGAATCCAAAGTCTGCTTGGCTTTCGCTGGTACCCATTCGGTTTGCGTACACATGGAGTTGTTGCACCTGTTACACCCCTAATCTACAGCTGTAATGAGTCGTCCGCTTGCTCACACATAGCAACGCGATGTATTCTCCTGAAAGGCCAGGGCAGCTACGAACACGGTAGCTTGGTGTCTATGGCTATGTTCTGCTGAGCTGCAGGTCGCTGGTTTGACCGCAACCGTGCGACCGAATTTTGAGGGTGGTAAATTTCAAAAACACCCATTTACTTATGCACTTAGGTGCACTTAAAAAAAAGAACTAGGTTGTGCAAGTTAATCCGTAGTTCCACAGGGTAGTAATCATATCAATAAGCCTCATAATCAGGTAGTGGTTCTGGCACGTCAACCATCAGAATTGAATTTATTTTCAGGCACATAATCGCTTATCAAACCTGTTTTTATTACTGTTTTCTATGTTATGAGCACGAAAACGTTTTTTATTGCCACTGTTAGACTCCAGAAACATACTCTCCATGCACGAGAAACAAAAATAACCATCTCCTTATGTTCGATATGCTAACAACTGCTTTTATTTGCGTTAAGAGAGACATGTTCGAAGGTGCAGAGAGAACGAGAAAGAGAGAGAGGCAGGGAAGTTAACCAGAGACGAACTTTTGGTTTGCTACCCTGCATTGGGGTTGGGGATATAAGTGTTGTAAAGACGGCAAAGAGCGAGGGGAGAAAAGAATGGAACAAAAGAAAAACGAAAGAAAAGAAAAAAGAAAAGAAACAGATAATAGAAAAGGCGTTCCAATCATAGGCGTTCACACAGGCCGTTCAATCTCAAGAAGCTGAGTAGCTTTTCGTGTCTTTTCGCAGTAATTAAAACACTCTCACTTAAGCACAGCAAAGTATACATAGAGTACATCTGCAGCCGGTTTGTTTATCTGTTACCAAATTCTGTTTGCACTAGAGCTTCGATGATGTTGATGTGAAGTAATTCTTACCATGGACATGGACTTGTAGGGCAGCTGCTCTGGCCGCACGGCGAGGAAGTCGATGCACCTATTCGAGCCAAGAGAGAGCCAACGCGCCGAGCTGCTTCTCTCAGCCAAGGTGCCCGTGGCGTTTTGACAGTGGGCCTTCACTGTGCACCTGCGCAGGGACAAAGAGCGACTGAAGAAAAACTTACAGTTGTTTAGTTTCGGACGATGTACTGAAGCTAATGAAACGACTTTGAAACGCGAAAATTCAGGCAAGTTGGGGCTCAGTATCGCGAAACAATGTAGGTTACACAACGACCGACACTTGTACGTGTCCTATATTGTATGCTTCGTGACTGAAACGTGTCAGCGCGCTTGCATCTCGTCCTCTATATGGGATTTTTTTTTTAACCCGTGAAAGAAAATACAGGAAATACTACTGACGTGACCTGCTTTCAAGTTAAGCATTTTCCACTATACGAAGCCCGTTGGACGTTTGGACGAGTTGAGCAGTTGTGTCTGTGAATTGAAAAAGAACAAATTCAAAGGCCGTAGCTGCAATTCAGGATCCTTCTTTAGGCACGCCGGTGTACATAGCTAACATACAAATGTTAAGTATGCAGCGATGATGAATCAAATGTAGGCCACACTATGATGTAAAATTGTGTTTATTTCACAGTACAGTCTGTACAGGGCCTGCCCGTTGATAGCCCCGATCTATATTTTAGTCCGAGTAGCTTAAAGGGCGCCGGTGTGTTTCTTTAAACGCATACTGGCTGAGTTGAAGACTACGACCGTTGCCAGGTGCTTCATGCATGTGCTTGCGGTTCATTATTTTCCACAGCTGCTTTTCCTCTCTCCTCCGAGTGTTCCGGTCAATTTATACGCTTTGCATCTCCTACCTCTATTTCCCCCTCTGTGCTTGCACACGCACACAAATATATTGCAGCTTGGGAGCAAGCAACCGCGCTTCACGCCACCAGCAACCGATGACGTCGGATTTCGTCGTTCCATCCGAGTCATGCCCTATTTTAACATCCGAAAAGCACTGCCTGAGTGTTAGTGACAGGAAGGGTAGTACATCTGTTTGGTTATTTGTGGTGCACCTGAGTTATTTCACTGCACTCGCCGAATCATATACCCCATCAGCCTCGTCAACAACTGCGGAGCTAGCAGCGATTACTGCACTGAAATACGTGCAAGAGGAGTTGACCGTATCGAAGATTGTCATCTTTACGGACTCCCGCACCGCTCTTAGCAGATTACAACAGAGTCAGATTGATTCTCCAGTTGTGCGTATCATTAGTGACTCTGCCAACAAATGTGCATCGCATGGGGTATCTCTCGTTGCCCAATGGATACCGTAACACGCAGGGATCGCCGGACACGAAGAGGCTGATTTGCTGGCTTCAACTTGCGCACATAACGACTGTGTGTGCCCTGAAATTTGGCGCAACCTTGATGACGCTCGCCTGCTGATTCGTCGCCCCCTGATTCGTTGCCCCCTACTCAAGCAGTATCGAGACCAGCACGCCGTAAACGGAACGTTCCCGCCCCGTGTACACGGTCGAGGCTTGCGTGGTCGCGCGTGAGCACAACTACTCAAACTGAGGATTGGCTTTGTGAACGTGTTCGAACGCTTATACTGGCAACGACGTGTGGCCAGTCCATCGTGTACGCCTTGCGGTTGCTGCGAGACACTTCAGCACCTAATGTTGGAGAGTCCCGCTTTCATTGCGCAGCGCACGTTGCTAGTGAGGGCCTATCATGTCCTTGGCTTGCGGTGTACGACGCTCGACGAATGCTTGTACCCCAGTGGTTGTGGCTTGTCGCGCAATCCGGCTTGTCGCGCTCTCCTTGCTTTTGCAGAAGCAACTAATTTAAGTTCACATTCATAGCCTATTACAATTTTTCAAGTGGCAATAGCTCTGGCACTATTCCAACATATTTAGTAGCCTGACCTGCAGTGACCGGCCCTACTGTGTGCGACCTGTGCTGTGAGTTTTCTGCTTCATTTTTGAGATTTGTCATCTTTCTCTTTCTTTTCTCTTTTCTCCCCGTCTTTCTATCTTCCATTTCTGTTTCTGTACCCTCCTTTCTTAAAAGTAGGCAGGCGTTGTGCCCCTTCCGGTGGTGGTTGGCAGCCTGTTCCTCACCTTGCCTAATAATAATAATAATATTAATGATCACGGCTGCTGCCTGAATAATCACTATATTCTGGGCGCTGCATTTTGAATATGCTGGATAATTGATTATAGTTTGGCTTGGTTGTCGTATAGCTTGAGCCAGCGCGAGGCGTACTGGTTTTGATGACACGCCCGGAAAATGACCCCTGAATTCGCAAATAAGCCGTCGTTAATAAATTCGATACGAGTATCTGTATGTTACAAAATTTTAAGAATGTGTTAGGCTACCAGAATACACCATACGGCACAATAAAAGAGCATCAAGTGAGCATTAGTTTTTTTTTTCTTTTTTTTAACATAGTTGCCTTTATCGTATGCTCTGGCTTTTGAACGTGGTTCTTGTGTCACGACTATTCGGGGGAACTCGTCCTTGAGTGCCTTTTTTTTTTCAGCTATGACTGCACATTTATTAAACAAAAATATGTAGGGAAACTAATAAAGCGCAGAAACAGCCTTTACTGGGGTAACTGACGTACATAAAAAATGACATCAAAAGGAAGCTTAAAAGATGGGATGATCACTCCGTATATTCGATCCACAATTAAGCATCTCTATTTAACTGTAGTGTTCCTTCACGCAACAGCTTGTTCTCGCTTCGCCAGTCCCGTATTGTGGAGCATAAAAAAAGAAAAGGATCCGTGGTTCTTGCTTTCTTTGTGCCCAATATCTATCTTCATTTTTTTTTTTTGAAATATCATCCTAAAGTTATTTCCTAAGTTACGCACAATATTAAGCGACCATGTAACAGAGTTCTGGAGCTGAGCGCCTTGCCAACGTCAAAGCACTCGTTTATCGCTTTCCATGCTTCAATTACTTCGCAAAATATAGCAAAGAAAGTGTAGGATGGAATAATATTAAACACTCCGTTCCGCGCTTAATCGGCCAAGTTGAAGAAAGCAGCCAAGTACTCGACGTGCCCTGTCTGATTGTTTTTTTCTGCACGTGCGTCATCACTTTAAAAAAAAAAGAAATGGACATTTCTTTGTTTTGCAAAAGACAGCAGATGTGACGGCTCGACAGAATAACCAGATCACCAATCGCTACGGCTGGTCGAAAGCGAGCGAGGCATGTGTTTCAATTCACTTCGACTTATTTAATTTCTTTTAGCGTAAATTCTCGGTAACCGAGTTTGGCATCGGAGAAACCTCGGCGATGCACTGGAGCGAGTTAGCCGACAGACTGGTTGATTTGGGGTTCACTTCCTGCCGAGGAGAACCAGGCGGCTGCCTGGATCAAGTGGCGAGATAAAAGAGAAAGAGAGCGAGAGTGCGCTCATCGAGCTGCACATTACACGAAAGCGAACAAAGTTGATTCATACTATCGTGATGTGCTATTTCGTTTAATTCGCATTATTTAGTTGCTTTCAACGTTTCTTTAACGCCGGCAGCTCGCGGCAGTTTGCTGTGTGCACAATGAAGCGATAAGGCCACAAATATGCATTTTTTCTCTCTGTTTTGTGAGTTCTCGGTTTTATCGATTAATTGTTTCGTCTTTTCCTAAATGTTAATTTTCACGCTGTTCTTTTTTAATGCTTATTCTTCTTGCCGCACGGGTACGTGGAGCACGTGATAGAAAGATAAAGAAGCTCTCTACACCCTGGCAATTGTGCTTTAAAGATTTCTGGTTCTGACCCTTTTGTTCCTAATTTAAGAGCCACACATAAAATGAAACCATACTAGACGTGCGGACGTGCGTAACATGAAATGTTGCGTTTCATATATGTGGCCTTGACGCCGTTTTTTGTTTAGCGCCACTTTGCTGTTTTCCTTCGCTGAGCTCATATAGCGAAAATTTGAGAAAATGGGTTCGAGAAGCGCACTCACTTTGACAGGGACAGTTTATTATCAAAGCCAGCAAAGAAATACAAACAAAAGAAGCATAAAACAGAGGATAAAGCAAACTCACGTCTTTGTCGAGTACGGAGGAACTAAAAATAACTTAATTACAGACGCGTTCTTTCACGGCAATGCCGGACTCGGTCCGATGAGTCAAGAAGAACACGATGGCTGAGACGTAAAACTTAAGCTGCACAGAAAAGAACCAGAAGCCACGAAAGCACAGTGAAAGAAACCTTGATGAAAAAACAGTAACAGCGAGAAAGAAATCGGAGGGCGAGGGCGGTAAAGCGCCACCTAATCACGAGAACCCAAAGGCGCTTCAGTGCGGACAAAGAAGACATTCAAGAAACTAATTAAGACGAGTAGTACAGGCAACCAGTGAGCGCTGAAAAACAATGAAAGAAACAAAAGAGAGAAAAGTCAGCCTCTAGTACATCCATACGACGTTCCAAAAGCAAGGAGCAATGAAGAAAAGGCAGTTCGCAGCCAAAGCGTTGGAGAACAGTGAATCACAGTCCCACAGTTCTCTCGCACGGGGCCCAGCTTTATCTGGTCCCCGCATGGCTTTCAAAGTACAGAGGTCTCTCACCCCTCTGTATTACTGCTTTGTGCGTGAGCTCCGAGTTGTAGAGGGCGCCTCCTCCTGAGTGTCGAATTCCACAATAAGCGTATTCTATATTTATCCCAAAGCAGCAGTTTAAATACATTGACCCTTTAATTGAAACAATTGTTTTTTGTGCAATCGTTCTCGGAAAACAGTTCTGGATAAACGAATCGTGGTATCGAAGTTAACCTGTAGTTCGCAGAGGTTATTCGACAGTACTAATGCTCTAACCCTCGCATACTCTGCTAACGATTCCCCGTCATGAAAGTTGGGAAGGAAAGAGTTATGAGTCCTTCTCCTCTATGAAGGTGGATGGCCAGTGAAGCTGTCTAGCCAACGACAAAGATGTGACCCAGAATGTTGAATAACGGCACGAACAATTTTATTGTTTTGATCGGTGGTCATCGTGAAGAAAAGCATGCACACACATTTATTTTTATGCATTCGCGTTGATTTGTGTTGTACGTTCGTTGTATACATTCGTTCGTTATACACATTATCGTTTCGCGATAAACTGAGACCAAGAATTTGAGACCGAAATCACGGCACCGACTGGCAGTGGGCCAGTGCCGTCAGCGCCTTCGCAAAGGGAGGGGCAGTATGGGAACGCTGGCAAGATGAGCGCCATCGGAGCCAGCTGCGGAAGAAGACGACTACAAACGCGCGAGTAGTCGCACGAGCCATTGCTGATGATGATAGTTTTTGCTCGCACGCATGAAAATTTCATGACAGGAACAGACGCTGAGGTCAGAATAAGCATCAACCATACCGGCTAAGTTTGCACGAATTCTTAACATAGCCATTCATTTCAGCATTATATGTGTCTCCATGATTATATGAAGATGCTTTCCACATGAGCCTAACTAGTACTCCTCGGTGGCGTGGCCACAATGTTTCCGTATGCAGAACCCCAATATGGCGACGTTTCGTTCCTTCTACATGATGTAAGTGCCAATGTTCAGCATCAGCTAAACACAACCGATGATCACGCGCTTGCATACGATTTCCATTGTTTCAACTATCGAACCAAAGCACGTGATTTCAGGAGCATCGTTGTCTCGTGAAGACAAAACGCAGAACACATAAGCAGCGATTAAGAGCTTTGACAAAGGCTATGTTGTTGGGACTGCGGCTAAAATTATCGACAAGGTCGAAACTATCAAAACTGAAATCCGATGGTTTCCTGCACACATGGGACAAGTGGACGAGACTCGGCCCAAGCTCAACGAGGTGACGAACGACCTGGCACGAGGACTTGCTTGCCGTGCCAGTCAGAACCGAACCGATGCCCACTACCATTCCGGGGAGCATAAAGATCACTTACTAACTTACAACGACATCACTAAATATTACTATTCGTGGCATAGGCAATTCCCACTGCCACACGTAAAATTGAACAGGGCTCAGGCAGTCACGCTACGTTTACTGCAAACCGGGACGTACCCCACTCCGTATTTCATAAGTAATAGCCACCCCGAAAGAGAAATTAGGAAAGAATGTAACGTGTGCGATGGCATCATTGACATCAGACACATGCTGGCGGGCTGTCCCGCGACTCTCGCCGACCCCGAAGAAAAATGGCTTTACTGGCACAAGATGATATCAAGCTCTTCATATCAAGATTAACTACTGGCTGTCCAGAGGGTCCACGATGACGCCACCAGGCTCGGCCTGGCGGTGCCGACGTGGACGCGGCCCGCCTCGGTCTGAAAAGACCGGGCTTCAGGACTCAAATTTTGTGAATGAATGAATTAATGAATGAATGAATGAATGAATGAATGAATAATTTCCACCAAGGAGTCTGCTTACACCACGTCACTTAAGTAGTGAGATGAACGCTACAGAGCGCCATTTCCGACCACCCCAAACACGACAATCTTGCCTATTGGTCATAGTTCTTGCAGCGAGAGCGTGTCACGACAAGAAATCTTCACCGAAGCAGAGGGTAAATGGGGCCACATACATATAATATGTGGTTTTAAAAGGGCTAGGGTATTATCAAATTAAGACCAAGTGGTCAGTCAACAAACTTTCGACCACAAAAATAAAACGTAATATATTAGTACTAAGCATAACCTAGCAGTGGTGAATGTGACAAACATGAGAGACAGCAAATAGGACTATTGCGATAGGACTGATTCGGGTGCACGTGATAAAACCCCAGATTGATCAAAATTAGTCTGGAACCCTGCACTACAGCGGCCTTCTAACCTACTGTGCGTTTCTAGACGATAAGCTGCTTTATTTTGATGTGTTATGGGAAATTGTGGCTCTATCAGTGGTTCAGAAATAAATGAACACATAATGCTAAGATAACGCGTAGGATTACCTGAGTTGTCGTGGCACATATGGCAATTATTAGTTTCCGCTTACACAAAGCGTACCCCTAGACATACGCAACACACTGAACGGAAACTATGCCGGACCTTCGGTCCAACTGCTCCTGCGCGCGATCTGGTCACGAACTGCAAGGTGCAACACGCTCGTAAGTAAACGCGGCACTAAGTTGTTTTTACGTGGCGACAAAGGAATTTGCTTTTCAGAACCATGTCCTTTTTTTTATTTCTGATACGCATAATGCGAATCCTACAAATAGTAGTTTCTTGCTCAATCCAGTAAGTACTCGACGCTGCGCAAATTTCGAGGCTTCGTATACTTTGGTGCAAATCTGTCCAATGTTCATTTGATCATTAGAAATCACATATGTTATATAGGTTGCACGTAGATTCATCTAAAGCGCAAAATCTTGCTCAATTTGCCTGGGGCGCAGCCAGTACATAAAGTTGAAATCCAATAGAACTTATTCCTTCTCCGTCTATAGTCTTCTTGTGCATACTCCGACGTCCACACAGTGCGCACTCTCTCCCTCTTTTCTTCTTTCTATTCACCCGTTCAGTTACCGCCGGTCTAGCGTAGCGAACTTGATCTTTGCCTGGCCGACCTTCCTGCCTTTCGTATCCCTCGCGCGCTCTCTGTCTCTCTAGAGTTCACTCTCCAACGCACTGCCACAACCGGATGATCGGCCGCTGTCTGTGCAGGCGCTACTGGAGCACCATCCCCATCGTTTGGTGGTCCACAAAGCAGTAGAGACGCTTTTGTGCTTCTTGAGGGCGACTCTCGTTGCGAACGTCTTTTAATGCGTGTTACTGTCGGTGCGTGTACAAGCCTTCACCGCGTACTTCCTTCCTATCTCGCTCTTTTTTTTATATATCTCGTTCTCTTCCCCAAGCGTAGGGTAGCCAACCAAACAATTTTCTGATTAACATCCCTGCCGTCTCTATTTTATCCTCCTCGTAGAATTTCTGGTACGGCAAACTAGGGCGAAAGGTCAGTAGGGCCCGATTATTTTTGCCGAGGCTAGAAGCACACAACAGCCACCCGACGCGCTCCGGGCTCGCCGTAAAGCCGCGGCACGATATGAATCGCCATGAGTCATATTGTAACGTCATTTCTTCTGCGAATTCTTTTCTTCCAATATCAGCGCCAACTCAGACACCCATTAGTCTTAGTTCTCAGAAAAAAAGAGGCGCCGTCCCGACTTTAGTCTCTTCAGAAACATGTTGAGGCCCCGGCAGCCATTTCGGTAGCCAGTGAGGAGGCTTCGCTAACAAAGGCGGGAGCGGAAACGTCGGTGCAAAATGATAGCAAAGAAACGAAAGGACAGGAGCAGAGACGCCTAGCGAGTTAGAAACAATGACGACGAGGCGGGAGTGTATATAAGGCGATAGACGCGCCGCGAAAAGCCTATAGTGTGTATGATGGCGATAAATTTTCATCATCTCTCTACTCCCGGGACTTATTTTTTCCCCCCTCTTTTCGCCCTGGACGCCTTCTTCCTTCGCAACCTTGGCAAGCGCATTTTCTCTCATCGCTCAGCGTAAAGCCGTAAAAGGAACGTGCAAAGTAACCAAGCGCAGGGGTGTTTTAAGTCACTACACTGCAACAGAAGAGAAAAAGAAAAAGGCGGGTACATCTTCAAGTCACTGCGCACTTCGTGAGGCCCTGGTGTGTATAGTACATAGTAGTACGTGCTCTTGACGGCGGTCGTTATTCGCACACCCTCGAAGACGACGACGAGGAGGAACCTTGCCTCGGGATGTTCGCGCCTCGCTGCGCTCATTTTTATTTTCTCTTATTAATTTCAGCCGGTTTCGCTCCGTAACCCCGCCGAGCATGCATCATCGTATTAGCGACATCCATTCTCGTCGGTGCGATAAATGCCACTTCCGCGACAACGCCCCTCCCGCGACGACGATCCCCGGCGTCGCCGGAGGAGCGCCGCGTCACAACGGCCGCGGCGCTCTTCCTCCACCCCCCCCCCTACCTGCAGCGACTCGAGAGCGGAGTGCCTTCTCTGAACGCTCTTTAGCGACATCCTAAACGACGCTGCTTCTCCAGATGTGCCATTTCTGTGCTCATTGAGACTTGATGCCCGTAATTCTGTTTGCCTAATATCGGGGAGAGTTGCAGAAACTAAGGTAGCCCTCGCGACGATTACAATTGCCAAATCTACAGACATTCGATGCACTTATCGACAATTGACAATGCACAATTTTCATAGGCGTAAGTCACATAGGTGTCATAGAGAGCTGTGGACCTATATTGTTTATATTTAATCTTTTCTCGTCTACGTAATGAATATGCAGTGTGTTTCATGTATACGTCAAGTATTAAAACAAGACACAGTGTATAGCGTATGGAACCGAAGCTATGTTGCTCACACTTATAGATATACCCAATATCTTTTTTGCAGTAAAATATGCTATGTTCAATTGAGATTATTTCTGTAAATTCTAACGTAATGGTAGATTTCAATATTTCGGGAAGCGCGTTTAGAAGCACTAGATGCAGCAGGCCTCGTGAAGTTATCATATATAGGTGGTTCTTTATAGGCACTTGAAGAGAGAGAGAGAGAGAGAGAGAGAGAGAGAAAACAGCCCGCGAAGTAAGCAATAGGCATCACTACGCATTGGCGTGCCCGGAAGGTAGCGCTACAAACCGTATTTTCTTCTATGAGGTGGCAGGCTCGCCGTTAAGCGCAAGCCAAACAGCCACGCCAGGAACTTTGTTGTGAACATGTCAAGTGATCACGTGGCTCCAAAAGCCACCCGATGTTCGCTTGGTTTGCTACTATCAAGTGTACATCATTCACTGAAAAATCCTTTTGGGGCTCTACAATGCAGCTAAACTAGACCTTTTCTCATTTGTTATCTTTTCCTCATATGCTGAAAAAATTCACCCGTCACATACAAAAAATACAATTAACCAGCTATACGCTCACGTAAGATGATAGCAAAGAAAGCGTATCTCACATTGCGATTGTTAGCGTCTGTGTCTAACCAAATTTCCTTGTTGCTTTTGTTGTAGTGAAGGAGGATAGAATGCAGGAGTTTTAACAGTCCCAAGTATAGGAGGACAACCCTGCACCCTCGTGTACTAAACTCCTTTTATCGCAAGAGTGCTATCTCTTCTGCCGATATGCTAGCGATCGGCTTTAAAACGATACTATCGACGATGCGGAAGTCTATCGCGGACAGAACTTAAGCAAAACTTTCGTGAATACGAGCCATGAACTGTTCCGCTACCAAGAGAATGAGTTGGTCTGATTGCAGCGCAAAGCCCCGAAGTGCGAAAAGAACAAACACAGGCGCCGAGCCTTTCCGCTAACCTCGCGTTTGCCTTTTCGCACTAGGGTGCTTTGCGCTGCAATCACAGCATGAACTGAGACCCTCTCGCCCACATCGTTATTCTAATTCAAGAGAAGAAGCAAGAGGGGAAAATGGAAGAGAGACGCGTCAATGGGCCAATGCATTACGCGCTGCAGGAATTGTACAACAACAAATTCAGAATTTCGGTAATGCGGTGCTTTGCTGCGAAACTTTATGCGTGCAAATGTACTCTTCGGAAGCCTTGCTGCAGTTTTTCATCCTCTTCTTTCCCGCGCTCTGTTAAAAAAAGAAGCAAAAAAAAAGAGAGACAGACAGCGCTAACTGAGAGTGCCAATGTCTCTGTCCAGTTCGTGCAACGATAGGAAACCATTTAGGCTGGGTGGATAGGGGGACCTGATCTCAGGTCGGACTTAATGTGCTTAGTCGGCTTGACCCATAGTATTTCCTGTTACTTAGATGAATACTTGGTTTTTGTCGTCAGAAACAATTACACAAACCTCTTATATCCTTAATTCTTCTTTTTTTCATGAGAGAGGTCATGGCCATAGTCTTATTTGCGACGATGCTAAGGATAACACGCTCCAGTTTTTGGATCTTTCTCTAGCGTTGCATGACAGTCAAGTGTGCGTGAACTACTCCCGCAGAACTGTCAAGCTTCTTTTGAATGCTGGCTCAGTGCACACTAAAATTGTAGAAAAAATGGCCTGACGATGTCTTGCTTGCAATCTAAGTTGTAGAAATCTTGCACTCATTCCATGCATGTAAGTTTTGGGACGCAAATCGACCGTTTTCTGTCTTCTGGGTTTCGACTTATCCAATAGCATGCGTATTTGAGCGGTAGTTCCAGAAAATGAATGCTGCTACAAGACGCAACCCTGAAGATCCTGTTCCCGCTCTCGAAAACAGCAATTTGTTCTGCATTCCGTACCTGCACTCGGTGTCACACCGGCATAAAAAAAGTCGGCAGCATGTATGGCATTGACGCGTCAAAAAACAAGCTCGGCGGCATTTGCGCGGGAATTCACAGAGGAAAGCGGAGGGTGGAGTGGTTCGTCAGGGTGACGCGTGTTCTGTTGACCACCCCGCGCGCTTTATGCAAAATCGGTGCGGTGAGGGTGCGGATTATGAGGTCCCCATAGCTTGTGGTATGATAAACGTAGGCCAAACTGGGTGTTGTGTTAATGTGCGCTTGAGGGAACAGCGTTCGTTTACCAAGTCATTATCAAGTCATTGTGTTCTACTACTGCAGCGCTTTCTCTTTCCATTGTGTTTATTAAATCGAAGTGCCGTTATTGTTGCTTCATTTTGCCTCTTTTGTCTATAACACATGTACTTTTTGTGTTATCGTGCTGTTGTTAGAGCTTCAGAACTAAAGCTATTGAGAGAGAGAGAGAGAGAAAACAAGGGTAGGAAAGGCAGGGAGGTCAACCAGAACAGCATCCGGTTTGCTACCCTACACTGGGGGTGGGGGAAAGGGGAATAGAAAGAGCAAGAAAGGGAGAGAGGAAGCACTGAGTACGTGTGGGAGCGACACCATACACAAGGACACTATAAACGGTCTGTTAAGCCCGTGCACTTCAAGTACCGCACTAGTGCACGAATCGCTTTTCGAGCTAGTGACGGGTGTGGCCACGGTCCGAGTATCTTTGACTCGGTGAAACATCTCGAGTCCAGTCTGCGTAAAGTTGCCCGCAGAGAGAGGCGTTGGACATCGTAGCGAGGGCAGCTACACAATAGGTGCTCGATGGTCTCCTCGCACCCACAGGAGTCGCACATCGGGCTCTCGGCCATTCCCATACGGTAGGAGTATGCGTTCGTGAACGCCACTCCCAGCCACAAGCGACACAACAAGGTTGCTTCGCCGCGGGGAAGGCTAGATGGCAGTTGTAGCCGTAGCGTGGGGTCAAGTTTACGTAATCTGCAATTTAGGCCACTTGAAATCCAGAGATCTTGGGACTTCTTACGCGCAAGTTGGCGAAGTTCTCTGGCAGCGTCCGACCTCGCCAAAGGTGTTGGACGCGTCTTGGTATCTTCGTGGGCACACCGGGCAGCCTTGTCAGCTAGGTTGTTGCCGACGATGCCACAGTGAGCAGGAATCCACTGAAATATAATGTGGTGTCCACTTTCCAGAGCATGGTGGTGCAGTTCCCTGATTTCAGATGTCATTTGATTGTAAGTTCTGGGACGTAATACGGACTTGATGCTGTGAAGGGCTGCCTTTGAGTCACAAAATACGACCCATTTCTCTGTAGGCTCTTCGGTGATGTACATCATAGCGGCATGGAGAGCTGCAAGTTCTGCCGATGTAGATGTAGTCGTGTGCGACAATTTGAATTTAACTGTAACGTTCTTGGCTGGAACGACGAATGCGGCAGTTGAGCTGGTAGGTGAGGTGGAACCATCGGTATATATATGTATGCGGTCATGATACGTCTGGTGCAGTAATATGAGTGTAAGTTGCTTCAGAGCCGGCGATGGATGATTGGACTTTTTTGTAATTCCAGGAATAGCAAAATTCACTTGAGGCTGTCGCAGGCACCACAGGGGAGAGGAAGGCTTCGCCGCCGGTGTAAATGATGCCGGTATGTACTCATGATGAGCGCTAATAACTCGTGAAAAGGTCGCTTGAGGTCTCTCGGCTGGTAGGGAGGCCAAATATGGTCGGGGATCCTTGACAGATGGCGAATGTGCGCTCTGAGAGAGCCGACAGCTACATGTGTCTGGATTGTATGGTCTCCTGCGATGGCGATTGTCGCTGCTGTTGAGGTGCACCTAGGCAGCCCTAAACACGTGCGTAGGGCTTGACCTTGTATGCTCTCCAAGGCGCGAAAGTTCGTCTTGCATGCATTTGACAATACTGGTAGGCTGTAACGAAGGAGTCCGAGAAACAAAACCCTGTACAGCTGCAACATAGAATGGACTGGTGTACCCCAGTTTTTCCCGCATAGAAATCGGAAAACCTGAGCAATGGCGACTAGCTTCTTCTTCAGATAGACGCAGTGAGGGCTCCATGAGAGGTTGCGGTCAATGATGACGCCCAGAAAGCGATGCGTCTTAACATAGAGTACAGCTTGACCATTGATCGTAACAGGATACGATGACATTTGTTTCCGCGTAAAACCAAGTAATGCGCACTTTTCAGTAGACACACTGAGGCCTTGCTCTCGGAGATAAGAAGCCGTCATGGTTGCCGCCCGCTGAAGCCTGGCTCTTAGCTGAGGGCGAGTCACCGCAGAGGCCCAGATGCAAATGTCGTCGGCGTATATTGAGACATGTACTGTCTGCGGTAGGTAATCCGCTAGTCCTACCAGGACGAGGTTGAACAAAATAGGGCTCAACACTCCACCCTGCGGCACACCATGGCAGATGGAATGGTCTGAAGTTGGGCCGTCTTCGGTCTGTAAGAAAAAACGCCTCTCAGTCAAATAGTCCCGAATCCATTGATACATCCGGCCACCAACTCCAACAGCCTCAAGTGAGTTTAGTATGGCCTCGTGGGCGACGTTGTCGTACGCTCCTTTTATATCCAGAAAAAGTGCCGCAGATAGGCGCTTGAGGCTTTTTTGATTTTGGACCCATGTTACGATGTCAATGACGTTGTCGATGGACGTGCGACCTCGACGAAAACCTGTCATGGCGTCCGGATAGATGTTGAATCGTTCTAGGTACCATTCCAATCGAGCAAGAATCATTCTTTCCATCACTTTGCCGACGCAGCTCGAAAGCGCAATCGGACGATATGATGAGATCTCAAGCGGATACTTTCCAGGTTTCAGAATGGGGATCAAGCGGCTCAATTTCCATTGTTTAGGAACGGCGCCGTTCTGCCAAGATTCATTGTAGTAGTTGAGCAGCTCATCACGTGCGTCATGTCCAAGGTGGCATAGGGCAGCATACGTGATGCCATCAGGTCCTGGTGACGAAGAACGCCGGCAGGTCGCCAACGCAGCATCGAGTTCTTCGAGTGAAAATAGCACGTTCATTTCTGGTACACGTGCCTCAGGGATGTCATTCAATGCTACGTCAGTAATGATGGCCACGGACCCAGCAACCCGTGCACAGAACTCTTCAGCCACTTGAAGTTCCGAGCGGAGTTGGTAGAGGGCCAGAGCAGCGAAGGGCTTCCTTTGATGCGGAGATGAGCGAAGACCCCTAACCGTTCTCCATATGTGCGAGAGCGACTTGCGGGGATCAAGCGACTGACAGAATGCTTTCCATCTCTTATCTTCCAATTTATCCATGCGACGCTGGACTTTCTTTTGTATGCGTCGTGAAGCCCTCAGATCCAAGACGGACTTCGTGCGCCGATACCTCCTCTCCGCTTGTCGGCGTGCTGCACGCAGCCTCTCCAGTTCCATGTCCAAGTCTGTTCGCCTTTTTGACCTTGGAAGCGAGCAGATGGATGTTTTCAATGCTTCTGCGATTGCTTCTTCGATAGTGTGTGAGAGGCCTTCCTGACATGTGTCATCCATATCCTTCTGAAATTTTGACCAATCAACTGTACGCAAGGCAGTAGAGGAGCGTTGCTCAACTCCTCTAATCTTTATGTATCTTGGAATATGGTCGCTTCCATGTGTTTCTATGTCTGTAAACCATTGGACGCTCGAGGCAAAGCGCCTTGACACCAAAGTTAAATCCAAGCAGCTACTGTAGGTCGTGCCTCGCAGAAATGTAGGGCTGCCGTCATTCACGCAGCACAAATCATGGTCGGCAGCAAAGGAGGCAAGGCTCCTGCCTTTGGAGTCAATTTTAGTGCTTCCCCATAGCTGGTGATGCGCGTTGAAATCACCTGTGATAACCCAGGGGCCATTGTTCATTTGTAATATTTTCTTTAGTCGTTCACCATCAAAGTGACCCGCTGGGGATATGTAGGCTCCAATTAGTGTAAATGACACATTCTTCTTTTGGACATTTACACAGACATATTGGTTGTCGTCATGAGGCTCTATCGCATTAGCGACATATGTTAAGTCCGTGCGGATGTAGATTATCACTTTCGTGCTCGCACCGCATGTGGACGAGACGAAAGATTCATAACCGGACAGTCTGAGTGGAGTTATGTATTTGGTTCGCAAATGACCAGTATGGGGAAGCGATGTGTGAAAATGAATTGGCGAAAGTCTGATATACGGGTCCTTAGACCCCTGGCATTCCATTGAAAGATCGACGCACTTTTAAGTTCAGTGCGGAAGGGGACTATTGATCGAGCCATGATGCTTAAACGATGCTAGCAAGCACTGGATTTAGTGCATCCAGTATTTGCAGAGCGCTTCGAGCTGCTGGTGTTTGCAGCTTGTTCAGTATAATGCGCATTGTATTAATTAGCGATTGCAGCATATCAGCCACCTGCCTGTCGTGGTCGCACAAATCGCCGACAGTAGACGTCGGGGGTTGTCCAGTGAAAGCTTGCTGTGTGTCTGTTGGTGAATGTTGTCGTTTCGGTAGAGCCGGCCAAGATTCGGCAGACGTGGTCTTCTCAGTGGACTTGCTCTTCGCGGTCCTGTCCACATTGTCTGGCCTGGGCGGTGGAGGAGGAGGTGGTGTTGTAGGAAGTGGCATGCGCCTTCCTTGAGGAGCCTTCCTTGAGGAGCGCCGGCGACGTGAACGTCGCTTCCTGATTTTTTCGGCGGCTTCGCGATGAGATGAATGATCTCTCGCCATCTCTTTCAAGATGGCCATTTCCTTCTTAATATGTGGGCATTTCTTCGATGAAGCTTCATGTGATCCTCCGCAGTTGGAACACTTCACTACAGTCGCGCCACATTTATCTGCAGCATGGGGCTCTCCGCAGCGGGGGCATGCTGCCTGATTTTCGCACACGCTGCTCACGTGTCCCAGTTTCATTCATTTGCGGCACTGAAGAGGTTTCGCAATGAAAGGCCGCACTGCATGTCTGAAGTGTCCCACCTTAACATGCGAGGGTATATATTTACCCTTGAATGCTATTTTCACGCAGCGTGAACTGCCTAGCCGCTTAACATCAACGATGACCTCATCATTGGCTGGCTTGATAAGAATCGGCAAGTCGTTATTAAGGATAGCAACGTCTACGTCGTAGATAACACCGGTGACTACGTCAGATCCCAGAGGGATGTAAGAGCGCACCTGAATGCCATCGAGGTCCGTTACGCTGCGTAGAGTGGTCAAAGCAGCCGCATGCTGGACATCAACCGCCAGAAGATTTTTTCGGGTGTTCATTCGAATGTCCGATATTTCGTTTGGCACCAGGGCTTCCAGTGACATCGACACAGATTGCCTGTTAAGTAGCCTCATGTTGACGTTGGGAAGCAGGGGCACAAATATGATGGTATTGGCGTCCGGCCTCTGCGGCTGTCTCACTGTTTGCGTGCTTGACGATGAGGACGTCCTGGTGTTCCTTCTCTTCGCTCTGCGGCTCTGCACAAGCTGGAAGTCGTCATCGGAAGTGTCCTCACTGCTGAGAGAGTAGACATGGGTGTCCTCGCTGTCGGTGTCGCTCTGCTGACCGATCCGCTTCCTGGAGGCGGCCGCCGCTGACGCCGCCATCGCCGGCAGACGTGCGGGGTCGTCCACTTCCATTACGACCGAGCAAGGAGCGAAGACCAGCGGATGAACAGCGCTGCGGATGAACAGCGCTGTATCAAAAGACACTTCGTCGTCTTATTGAAACTAATGTTGAGTGTACCACCTGTTTTTATCCCCACTCCTCTAAAAATTCCAAGAAGGATTGATAGTATTGCGAAATAAATAAATAAATAAATAAATAAATAAATAAATAAATAAATCAGTCACGCGGTTATTCGCCGGAACTCACTAACAGTTCCACAACCATGAGGCACACAGTCCTGCGTACCCGCAGAAATCGCCGAAGCTTTCCACAATATTAAGCACGAGGGGTCGTGCATGTGCTGCCATCCACTTATCAGTTTATGTGATCATGAGTTAGTTTTTCTAAACAATACGTAACTTCACCTCGTGCTTGTAACCACTCAATTTGTCACCCCACGTCTTGTTCGTTTAACTCCTATACATTTATGCGGCTCCAGTCTACAACGAGCTTTCACTTGCAAGCCAGCGCTCGTGTCGTCCCTTCTTCTGCTTATCTCCGCCTTTTGGAGCTGTGAACTATGAACCTGTTCCGACTCGGCCAGTTTTTCCACCCTTATCGACAAATGATAGTCAGCACCACCGGCCGTACATGAGCTGTTCCTACGCAAGAACACGCCGCACTGCAAACTTCGGCCACAGAGCAACTGCCGAGTGTGGCAGCTTCTACAGCCACCCGCTGCGCACATCTACCGAGTCGAGGCTCGGTCTGCCTTATTCGCGGCCAACTGGAGCGCGTGTAAACGGCCGAATAACTCTCGAGAGCAGCGCGGGCGTGACAGCGAGCCGGAGGCGTCGTGCTTAAAACTCGCTCACGGAGGCCGTCGTATAGCGCCTGTCCGCTCGCTTCGGCGTCGCTTGGTCTCCGCCGCTAGCTGCCGCGCGCGCATTGTGATTAACAGCGGGAACTTAGAGGCTGCGTAATTCGGAAGGAAATCCCTTTGTTTTCTTGCGAGGAATAATAGGGGGCCTCACTTCCTTCCTTGATGGCCCATTTCCTTTTCCTCGTGCTCTGCCTTGGCGGGAAACGGAGGTTCTTTATTTTCCGTCGATTCGAGCAGTTTTCTGGACGCATCGCAATCGTGCCGCGTGAGTTCGTCTAGCGTCGGAACTTTCCCTTCCGCTGCCCGAGTAAGTGTCACAGACGGCGCGATAAGCATCGCTTTAATGAGATAAGACACAGTGTGACGTAAATTGTTAATTAGCGCTCTTTTGTCGCTGGTGTGCGCCGTTCACGCTGCAGAACATGCTATGAAAGCGCGAGCTCTTCTTCCGGTGTCCGAGAAACAATAAATGTTTAGGCAGAGTGTTAAGCTTCCCTTTAATGCTACTCGACGAAGCCTATTAAGGCGAGGAGCAAAGAGTTATTGCGCAATAACAAAAAAGAAGGGGATTTTTATTAATGACGTTCAGTCCGGTATTCGGAACTTATATTTACTTTTATATGCAGATGACATCAAGAGAGAGAGAGAAAACAAGGGTAGGAAAGGCAGGGAGGTCAACCAGAACAGCATCCGGTTTGCTACCCTACACTGGGGGTGGGGGAAGGGGGAATAGAAAGAGGAAGAAAGGGAGAGAGGAAGCACTGAGTACGTGTGGGAGCGACACCATACACAAGGACACTATAAACGGTCTCTTAAGCCCGTGCACTTCAAGTACCGCACTAGTGCACAAATCGCTTTTCGAGCCAGTGACGGCTGTGGCCACGGTCCGAGTATCTTTGACTCGGTGAAAGATCTCGAGTCCAGTCTGCGTAAAGTTGCCCGCAGAGAGAGGCGTTGGACATCGTAGCGAGGGCAGGTAGACAATAAGTGCTCGATGGTCTCCTCGCACCCACAGGAGTCGCACATCGGGCTCTCGGCCATTCCCATACGGTAGGAGTATGCGTTCGTGAACGCCACTCCCAGCCACAAGCGACACAACAAGGTTGCTTCGCCGCGGCGAAGGCTAGCTGGCAGTTGTAGCCGTAGCGTGGGGTCCAGTTTACGTAATCTGCAATTGAAGCCACTTGAAATCCAGAGATCTTGGGACTTCTTACGCGCAAGTTGGCGAAAATGACATCAAAATGACATCAAAATGACATCAAAATGACATCAAAATGACATCAAAATGACATCAAAATTTTAAAGAAAATTTACACCTTTGATGACTCGCCGCCTGCCGTCGGACCTACTTTCCTTTTCTATATAGTGCAAGGACCCCTCCTTGAATGCAGCTAAGACCAAAGTCATGACTTTCGTACGCAAAACGGCAAGCATTTCTTTTTCTCACTCTGTAGATTCTGTGCCGTTGTATAAGGTCTGTCAGAGCAATGATCTTGGTGTAACTTTTGATGCAACCTCACACTTTTACCCACTTCTGCCCACACTAAACACGTTGCTATGCGGGGTATGCGCTCTCTTGGCTCTGTTTGCAGACTATCGAGGGAATTCAAGCGTTCCGCAAGTTACACACAATTATTTGTCTTCCTCAACTTGAATATGCGTCGGTCGTCTGGAATGGCTTTTCCCAGATTCAACAGTGACATTATAGATCGGGTGCACACAAAGTTTCTAAGCGTATACGATCACCACTTTGCAAACATTGGACCTTTATCTAATACTGTTGGATTATTGTCATTGCCCTTACTTCGCTCCCGACGTAAACGCGCTGACCTTCTGTTCCTCTTCAAGCTCCTTCATGGTATCCTCAACTGTCCCGCACTCCTCATTTGTATCATGCTTCGTATTCCGTGCAAGATCACCAGAGAACATTGACCTTTCCAAGACCCTGCCTGTCATCGCCAACCCTAAACCGTCTACAGAATACAGGCTTTATAACGCCTATATTTATGATCTTGATAGTTTTCGTAACTCGCCATGATCGTTCTTTTCCGAGCTTCGCGTTGTTGTTTCATAGTTTCATATATTGTTCAACTGCCCTTCTCCTCCTTTTTCTTTTGTATTCACCTTGCATCTTGTTGTATTCACACTCTTCTTTTCAGACTTGTTGTTCTTATTCAATGTTTTTGTTTATATTCCCCTGCAGTTTTTCTTACTTGCTTTTTAACGTATGTGTGCGTCAGTACTCACATTTTAGGGTTGTTCCTGGGGCATGGTAAATTAATAATAATAATAATAATAATAATTATTATCACCACTCTGTCACAGCGCTGATAAGCTACATACGCGAACGGTACTGCTACGTTAGCGTAAATGATCAGTCGTCAGAACTTTATGCGGTTACACGCGGAGTTCCTGAAAGGTCTCTCCTGGGGCCTCTTCTTCTATCGCTGTTTATTAACGACGTTTCGGCAGTCATTGAAAACTCCTCAATTTTGTTATATAGTGATGACGCGAAACTTTCCGAGCGGTAAAATATGTTAATAATTGCACTGCTCTTCAGAATGACATTGCAGATTTTGCGTCATGGTGCGCTGAAAACAAGTTGGTCATAAATGCATCAAAAACGAAAGTTGTAAGCTCCACGCGGGAGACTAACAGTACTTTTCCTACAATGTTAAATATGTTTAGGGAACGAATAACCTTGCAGTGTACTTCGATAGCTCTCTGAGTTTCTCACCCCACGCCAAACGAGGCAGTGTGCATTTCGAAAACTCGGCACAGTATGTTGGGTGACAAGAGACTCCAAACAACCTGGGCCATTTGTATCTTTATATGAGAGCGTATGCCTTACAGTTCTTGAGTACACCTCCGTGATTTGGGGCGGCACTTGCAGGTCAAAATGGGCAAAAAAAGTTCACATCTATGTTTAAACATGGATTCTCTCAAAAGCACTCCAACTCCATAGAGTTAACAGACACTCACGTTACCTACGCCCTCCTGCAGACGCCACAAATTGGATGTTCTTTTTCTTCAAAAATTAATACTTCGAAAAATCTGCTGCTCGCACTTGCTTTCTAATGTGTGCTTTTACGTTTCGCAGAAAGGCGCAAAGAAACAGCACGCCTTTCAGCCTTCAGATTTTTGTTACCCTCTGTCTAGAGAGCAGGCGACATACAACGCCTATTCAGAGCGCCTGGATATCTTCATGTGTAATTTTTACATTTTCCAGAAATGAGTTGCAAAGGTATTTCAATAAATGAACAAACACTCTCATATCTGTTGTGTGTTCCGTCATTCTGTAATCCTTTTTCTTGTTTTTCCACTCTTGCTATGTAGTCTCTTCGTGTACACATATTATGCTCTCTTAAAATTTGTTGTCGCGAAAGTATTATTATATTTCTTTTTGTGTGTGCGCGCGTGTGTATGTGTGTGTGTATCTGTGTGAGAGATTGCATTGTTTTTCATCTGCATTGTTTTGCGAGTGCGCCAGCACCAAGGGCCTCGAGGTTGTTCATGGGCACTTTAATAAACACCTTTGATTGATTGAAAAAAAACAACGACGAAGTGTCTTTTGAGACAGCGCTGTTCTTTCTAGCTCCGGTTTATTTCTGTGAAAACCTAAGACCCCGCACGTCTGCCGGCGACGGCGGCGTCAGCGGCGGCCGCCTCTAGGAAGCGCATCGGTCAGCAGAGCGACAGCGAGAACACCCATGTCTACTCTCTCAGCAGTGAGGACACTTCCGATGACGACTTCCAGCTTGTGCAGAGCCGCAACGCGAAGAGAAGGAATACCAGGACGTCGTCATCGTCAAGCACGCAAACAGTGAGACAGACGCAGAGGCCGGACGCCAATACCATCATAATTGTGCCCCTGCTTCCCGCCGTCAACATGAAGCTACTTAACAGGCAATCTGTGTCGATGTCACCGGAAGCTCTGGTGCCAAATGAAATATCGGACATTCGAGTTAACACAAGAAAAATCTACTGGCGGTTGATGTCCCGCATGCGGCTGCTTTGACCACTCTACGCAGCGTAACGGACGTCGATGGCATTCAGATGGCTCTTACATCCCTCTGGGATCTGATGTAGTCACCGGCGTTATCTACGACGTAGACGTCGCGATCCTAATAACTACTTGCCGATTCTTATCAAGCCAGCCAATGATGAGGTCATTGTTGATGTTAAGTGGCTAGGCAGTTCACGCTGCGTGAAAATAGCATTCAGGGGTAAACATATACCTTCGCATGTTAAAGTGGGACATTTCAGACATGCAGTGCGGCCTTTCATTGCAAAACGTCTTCAGTGCCACAAATGCATGAAACTGGGACACGTGAGCAGCGTCTGCGAAAATCAGGCGGTATGCCCCTGCAGCGGCGAGCCTCACGCTGCAGATAAATGTGGCGCGACTGTAATGAAGTGCTCAAACTGCGGAGAATCACATGAAGCTTCATTGAAGAAATTCCCACATATTAAGAAGGAAATGGCCATCTTGAAAGAGATGGCGAGAGATCATTCATCTCATCGCGAAGCCGCCGATAAAATCAGGAAGCGACGTTCACGTCGCCGGCGCTCCTCAAGGAAGGCTGTTGTCTCTGCGACGCGCATGCCACTTCCTACAACACCACCTGCTCCTCTGCCGCCCAGGCCAGACTCTGTGGAAATGACCGCGAAGAACAAGGCCACTGAGAAGACCACATCTGCAGAATCTTGGCCGGCTCTACCGAAACTACAGCATTCACCAACAGAATCACAGCAAACTTTCGCTGGACAACCCACGACGCCCAAGACAGGCAGGTGGCTGATATGCTGCAATCGCTAATTAATACAATGCGCATTATACTGAACAAGCTGCAAACACCAGCAGCTCAAAGTGCTCTGCAAATACTGGATGCACTAAATCCAGCGCTTGCTAGCATCCTTTAAGCATCATGGCTCGACCAATCGTCGCCTTCCACCCTGAAGTTGAAAGTGCGTCGATCTTTCAGTGGAATGCCAGGGGTCTAAGGACCCGTATAGCAGACTTTCGTCAATTCATTCGCTTCCCCGTACTGGTCATTTGCGAACCAAATACATCAACTCCACTCAGCCTGTCCGGCTACGAATATTTCGTCTCGTCCACATGCGGTGCGAGCACGAAAGTGATCATCTACATCCGCACGGACTTAACATATGTCGCTAACGCGGTGGAGCCTCATGACGATCAACCAATGTGTCTGCGTAAATGTCCAAAAGAAGAATGTGTCATTTACACTAATTGAAGCCTACATATCCCCATCGGGTCACTTTGACGGCGAACGACTTAAGAAAATATTACTAATGAACAACGGCCCCTGGGTTATCACAGGTGACTTCAACGCGCATCATCAGCTATGGGGAAGCACTAAAATTGACTCCAAAGTCAGGAGTCTTGCCTCCTTTGCTGCCGACCATGATTTGTGCTGTGTGAATGACGGCAGCCGTACATTTCTGTGAGGCACGACCTATAGTAGCTGCTTGGAGTTAACTTTGGTGTCACGGCGCTTTGCCTCGAGCGTCCAATGGTTTACGGACATAGAAACACATGGAAGCGACCATATTCCAACACACATAAAGATTAGAGGAATTGAGCAACGCTCCTCTACACTGTCTTGCGTACAGTTGATTGGTCAAAGTTTAAGAAGGATATGGATGACACATGTCAGGAAGGCCTTTCACACACTATCGAAGAAGCGATAGCAGAGGCATTGAAAACATCCATCTGCTCGCTTACAAGGTCAGCAAGGCGAACAGACTTGGACATGGAACTGGAGAGGCTGCGTGCGGCACGCCGACAGGCGGAGAGGACGTATCGGCGCACGAAGTCCGTCTTGGATCTGAGGGCTTAACGACGCATACAAAAGAACGTCCAGCGTCGCTTGGATAAATTGGAAGATAAGCGATGGAAAATTTTCTATCAGTCGCTTGATCCCCGAAAATCGCTCTCGCACGTATAGAGAAAGGTTAGGGGTCTTCGCTCATCTCCTCATCAAAAGAAGCACTTTGCTGCTCTGGTCCCCCACCAGCTCCGCTTGGAACTTGAAGTGGCTGAAGAGTTCTGTGTGCGGGTTGCTGGGTCCGTGGCCATCAATACTGACGCAGCATTAAATGACATCCCTGAGGCACGTGTACAAGAAATGAACCTGCTATATTCACTCGAAGAACTCGATGCTGCGTTGGCGACCTGCAGGCGTTCTTCGACACCAGGACCTGATGGCATCACGTATGCTACCCTATGCCACCTTGGACGTGACGCACGTAATAAGCTGCTCAACTACTACAATGGGTCTTGGCAGAACGGCGCCGTTCCTAAACAATGGAAATCGAGCTGCTTGATCCCCATTCTGAAACCTGGAAAGTCTCCACTTGAGATCTTATCATATCGTCCGATTGCGCTTTCGAGCTGCGTCGGCAAAGTGATGGAAAGAATAATTCTTGTTCACTTGGAATGGTACCTAGAACGATTCAACATCTATCCGGACGCCATGAGAGGCTTTCGTCGAGGTCGCTCGTCCATCGACAACGTCCTTGACATCGTAACCTGGGTCCAAAATCAAAAGAGCCTCAAGCGCCTATCTGCAGCACTTTTTCTAGATATAAAAGGAGCATATGACAACGTCTCCCATGAGGCCATGCTGAACTCACTTGAGTCTGTTGGAGTTGGTGGCTGGATATATCAATGGATTCGGGACTATTTAATTGAGAGGCGCTTTTTCTTAGAGACCGAAGACGGCCCAACTTCAGACCATTACACCTGCCGTGGTGTGCCGCAGGGTGGAGTGTTGACCCCTATTTTGTTCAGCCTCGTTCTGGTAGGACTAGTGGAGTACCTACCACAGACAGTTCATATCTCAATATGCGCCGACGACATTTGCATTTGGGCTTCTGCATTGACTCGCCCTCAGCTAAGAGCCAGGCTTCAGCGGGCGGCAACCATGACGGCATCTTATCTTCGAGAACAAGGCCTCAGTGTGTCTACTGAAAAGTGCGCATTACTTGGTTTTACGCGCAAACAAATGTCATTGTATCCTGTTTCCATCAATGGTCAAGCTGTATCCTATGTTAAGACGCATCGCTTTCTGGGCGTCATCATTGACCGCAACCTCTCGTGGAGCTCTCACTGTGTTTATCTGAAGAAGTTAGTCGCCATTGCTCAGGTCTTCAAGGTTTTCTGCAGGAAAAACTGGGGTACACCTGTACATTCTATGATGCAGCTGTACAGGGTATTGTTTCTCGGACTCCTACGTTACAGTCTACCAGTGTTGTCAAATGCGTGCAAGACGATCTTTCGCGCCTTGGAGAGCATACAAGGTCAAGCCCTACGCGCGTGTTTAGGGCTGCCTCGGTGCACCTCAACAGCAGCAACAATTGCAATCGCGGGAGACTATATAATCCAGACACATGTAGCTGTCGACTCTCAGAGTGCACATTCGCCATCTGTCAAGAATCCCCGACCATCATTTGGCCTCCCTACCAGCCGAGAGACCTCAAGCGACCTTTTCACGAGTGATTAGTGCCCATCAAGAGTGCATGCCAACATCTTTTACACCGGCGGCGAAGCCTTCATCTCCCCTGTGGTGCCTGCGACAGCCTCAAGTGAATTTTGCTATTCCTGAAATTACAAAAATGTCCAATCATCCAGCGCCGGCTCTGAAACAACTTACGCTCCTATTACTGCACCAGACGTATCATGACCACGGACATTCATATATATACCGATGGTTCGACCTCACCTACCAGCTCAACTGCCGCGTTCGTCGTTCCAGCTAGGCAGGTTACAGTTAGATTCAAATGATCACATATGACTACATCTACGTTGGCAGAACTTGCAGCTCTCCATGCCGCTATGACGTACATCACCGAACAGCCAAGAGAGAAGTGGGTCGTATTTTGTGATTCTAAGGCAGCTCTTCACAGTATAAAATCTGCGTTACACCACAGAACTTACGATCAGATGGTGCCTGACATCAGGGAAGTGCACTACCAAGGCTGCCCGGTGTGCCCACGAAGATACCAAGACGCGTCCAACACCTTTGGCGAAGTCGGACGCTGCCAGGGAACTTCGCCTACTTGCACGCAAGAAGTCACAAGATCTCTGGATTTCAAGTGCCTTCAATTGCAGATTACGCAAACTAGAACCCACGCTACGGCTACAACTACCATCTAGCCTTTCCCGCGGCGAAACAACCTTGCTGTACCGCTTGTGGCTGGGAGTAGCGTTCACGAACTCATACTCCTATCGTTTGGGAATGGCCGAGAGCCCGATGTGTGACTCCTGTGGGTGCGAGGAAACCATCGAGCACCTATTGTTTGCCTACCCTCGCTACGATGTCCAACGCCTCTCTCTGCGGGCAACTTTACACCGACTGGACTCGAGACCGTTCACCGAGTCAAAGATACTCGGACCGTGGCCACACCCGTCACTGGTTCGAAAAGCGCTTCGTGCACTAGTGCAGTACTTGAAGTGCACCGGTTTAAGAGACCGTGTATAGAGTCCTTGTGGATGGTGTCCCTCCTACACGTACTCAGTGCTTACTCTCTCCCTTTCTTTCTCTTTCTATTCCCCTTTCCCCCACCCCCAGTGCAGGGTAGCAAACCGGATGCTGTTCTGGTTGACCTCCCTGCCTTTCCTATCTCTGTTTTCTCTCTCTCTTTTGATTGATTGGTTTGATTTATCATTTTCATTATTATTGTTGTTTTGCTTCCTATTTCTGGCACTCCTTGGCCATCAATCACCATTGCTCCAGAATATCTCGCACATCATCATCATCATCATCATCATCATCATCAAATTATTTATTTCATAGATGTTACTCTTAGTTGCTTTATATTTTTGTAGTATTGTGTTGTTTTTCTGTAGCAGCAGTATCCAGACCTCAGTGTTGTTCCTGGGGGCATTAAATAAATTATTGATTGATTGATCGGTTTACATATGCCATCGTCTATGAAACGAGATATCCTATACACGAAGAAAACATCGCAAGAAGGGAATATACAAGAATATATCACAAATCACTTAATTGCACGAAATGCTTCGTTGCAAAACCAAGCGCATATGGCTTCAACAACTCGCAGTGAATAGAGTTAGCAATTTCATGAACAAGAATTTATAAGCCGACAGCGTATTTAGAAGGTGCGAAAAAGTTACAGAGAGCAGTTCAAACACCAGAAAAAAAAATTGCTGTTAACGCGCGCCAGCACGGTAGGTGGCGCGGATGTGCTCCTTTCGTCAGCCTCAGTTTCCATGCACTGATTAATGCCTGTCTGTCTCTCGTTGCTAATTTGCTATTATTGAGGCATTCCCGCTAAAGGTGGGTGACCTTGCACAAGCTTAATGATTATCGTCATATGCCTGTTTATGTGCATTGCAGGACGAAAGCATCTGGCTTGTGTGATCTGACACCATCTTGCATTCTGCAAATTTCCTAATTTCATCACTTTACCTATGTCTCCGTCGTCCCCGTCTATGCTTACTCTTGTCACCAATTCTGTAACTCTAGTATAGACCTCTTTCTACAATGGGCGCCGCCACATCGCATAGGCAGCGGTACCATCTATGGGCATTCGGCATGCTGGACTTAGACGAGCATGCAAGATATACGCTTGGTGGTCGTTTCTAGTGGCTGTTTTTCGCGATCGCGTGGTTTACTGAGTATGACGTGGCGTCTCCTAAATAGGAAACGCTCTTGTTAGACGTAGTAGTGAACTGATTTAAGTCGGCATGGCCGGAGTTCCTGCTGGCGTTGGGGCGGACGCAGCACCCAGCGTGATGTGTGCGCGCGTGTTTGAGCCTATGAGCCATCAATTATGTATTTCTGAAATCCCGTTTCCCAAATTTGGCCTTACCGCAGCATTATCACTGTAATTCTAAGGAGAGGAGACAAAGGAGAGGAAAGACAGGGAGGTTAGCCAGTGTAGGTACCGGCTGGCTACCCTGTGCTGGGGAAAGGGGTAAAGGGAATAAAAGGAGAAAGAAGAAGAAGAGGAAAAAAAAAAGAAAATTGACACGGTAACGCGAAACTACGCGCTACAACGTTCAGAGGCGGTCGCACAATTCACATGTCCTTAAAAACTTCAACAAAGCCCTTAAGGCCTTGAGTGCCGAAGCCCGTCTGGACCAGTGTCCTAGAGCTTTTTCCTCAGTAAAGGGGCGATTGTCCAGTTTTGCGAGAGCGGTCACGAGCACTTTTCTTCGCACTGCGTAACGGGGACAGTCACAAAGGAGGTGTTCAATCGTCTCCTCGCAGCCGCAGGTGTCACAAGTAGGGCTGTCAGCCATTCCAATGCGGAATGAATAGGAGTTTGTGAATGCCACGCCGAGCCACAGGCGGCACAGAAGTGTTGCTTCCGCTCGTGGCAACCCTGGTGGTAGGCGGAGTTGCAGACGTGGATCCAATTTGTGGAGACGTGCGTTCGTGAATTCACTGGTGTTCCACAGATTCTGTGTAAGCTCGCGGGCGAGGGAGCGAAGACTTGTGGCTGCATCTGTCCTTGACAGCGGTATGGGTGTAATCTGGGCACCATCATGAGCCGACCGGGCAGCGTCATCCGCACTGTCATTTCCTGAAATTCCACAGTGACCCGGTATCCACTGGTAGATGATGTTGTGTCCCTTGTTGATTGCGTGATGGTGGAGTAGTCGGATGTCTGCGACTAGTTGCTCATTTGGTCCATGGCTGAAAGGGGACATCAGACACTGAAGAGCTGCCTTTGAGTCACATAAGATGGACCATGAATGTGATGATTTGTGAACAATAAACTCCAGAGCAGCACGGATAGCTGCGAGTTCTGCAGCCGTCGATGATGTAATGTGAGATGTCTTGAACTTGAGTGTGACGCACTCTGCGGGAATCACCACTGCTCCAGCTGAACTATTAGAGGATACAGAACCGTCTGTGTAAACGTGGATGCGTCCTCTGTGCTGTTCATGTAGCATTGAAAGCACAGTTTGTTTGAGGGCGAAAGTTGACATCTCCGTTTTCCTTTTGATACCGGGAATAACAAGAAGAGCCTGGAGTGGATGGAGGCACCACAGCGGTTGAGATGGTCGTGCTGCAGGCGTGAAGTTCGACGGTAAAGTTGCATGGTTGGCGGCAATAATCTTGCTAAACGCTGAACGAGGTCGAGCGGCAGGAAGGGAGGCGAGATGATGCGATGGAAGTCGGGCGAAGTGCCTGATATGCATCCTTAAGGTGTCGACTTGAAGATACGTGTTGATGGGGTGGTCATGCGCGATGGCTATTGTTGCTGCCGTGGACGCACATCTGGGAAGACCAAGGCAAATTCGCAGAGCTTGAGCTTGTACAGATTGGAGGGCACGGAGGTTGGTCTTGCCGGTCCCACCCAGTACAGGTAAGCTATAGCGCAGGAGACCAAGGAACAGTGCGTTATAGAGTTGGAGCATCGCACTCACAGACGCACCCCATGACTTTCCCGCAAGAAATCTGAGCACGTGGGTTATCATAACTAATTTCCTTTTTAGGTAGGAGATATGAGTACTCCAGGAAAGGTCTCGATCGATTATCACTCCTAGAAAGCGGTGCGTCTTCTCGTAGGCAATTGGCTGTCCATTAATTATGATAACGTACGGTTTCATTGCTTTACGCGTGAAAGCGACTATAGAGCACTTCTCGCAGGACAGCTCCAGACCTCGTGCTCGAAGATAACCTGATGTTAGTGTGGCCGCTTTTTGAAGTCTGGCGCGCACCTGAGGACGCGTCGCGCCTGATGACCAAATGCATATATCGTCTGCATAGATCGACACATGGACGGATTCCGGAAGGGTATGAACCAGGTCGATGAGCACCAGGTTAAATAGAGTGGGGCTCAAGACTCCGCCTTGTGGTACGCCTCGGTAGGTGTTGCGTTGTGATGACGCACCGTCCTCTGTTTGCACAAAGAATGACCTGTCCTTCAAGAAGCTGGATATCCACCGAAATACAAGGCCGCCGAGGCCGACATCACCCAAGGCGTCCAGGATGGCTTGATGGGTTACGTTGTCATATGCGCCTTTAACATCCAGGAACATCGCCGCTGACAGTCTCCTGAGGCTTTTTTCGTGCTGAACAGACGAGACAAGATCTATGACGTTGTCTATAGAAGAGCGTCCGCGTCGAAAGCCTGCCATAGCGTCAGGATATAACTTGTAATGTTCTAGATACCACTCTAGACGCGTCAGCACCATCCTCTCCATCACCTTTCCCAGACAACTGGCCAGAGCAATGGGACGATAAGACGCCACGTCTAGGGGTGATTTACCTGGCTTGAGCAAAGGCACAAGGCGGCTAGACTTCCATGCAGCTGGAACTTCTCCTTCACGCCATGAATTATTGTACACGTCTAGAAGTGCCTGCCGGGCTGTGTGACCGAGGTTTCCAAGAGCTGTGTATGTCACCCCGTCAGGCCCAGGCGATGAGGAACGTCTGCACGCTGCCAACGCCGCCTGCAACTCCTCGATGGAAAACAAATTGTCCATACGAGAATCTCGCGAGATTGGAACATCACGGGGATCACGTGTAGTGAACGATGGCGGTAGACCAGCAACCTTGAAACAGAAGTCCTCCGCTACGTCGATCTCTCTGCGACCTTGATAGAGAGCCAGGCATTTGAAGGGGTGGCGTTGTTGCGGTGATGTTCGAAGACCACGCACTGTTCTCCAAATATGTGAGAGGGGTTTATGCGGATCAAGGGTATCACAGAAGGTTTTCCATCTTAGAGACTGCAGGGAGTTGATCCGACGCTGGATCTTCTTCTGTATGCGTCTCGCCTCCCTTAGGTCGTAGATGGACTTGGTGCGCCTGTACCTTCTTTCCGCGCGACGGCGGATTGCTCGAAGCCGCTCCAATTCTGCTTCGAATTCAGAAAATTTAGGAATAGGCCAAAGAGATCTTGTGGCTTCTTGAGCAGCGGCGTTAATTAGCTTCTCGATGTTGCCAGGCAGACAATCCTGGATCTCTTGGCTATTCTTCTCCATGAGCAACGTGTATTTAGGCCAGTCGATGTGATGAAGAACTGTAGTAGAGTGTGACTTGCGTATGCCGTCGATTTTAACATATGTTGGGACGTGGTCACTACCATGCGTTTCGTTGTCCGTGAACCATTTCACACTGGCACTGAGGCATCTTGAAACAAAAGTCAAGTCCAGGCAGCTGCTGTATGTCAATCCCCGCAGAAAGGTGGGACTGCCATCATTTAGGCAGCAGAGCTCATGATCCGACGCGAAGGATAGTACACGTCTTCCTCGACAGTCCATCTTTAAGCTTCCCCATAGCGGAAGGCAGCTGGGGAGGATCAGGTAACAGCAGATTTGCTGAAGGATGGTGGGCAGATTGTTCTAGAAAAACTGGCCAGCCTCTATACGCAATGCCTCAAGACCTCGAGCGTACCGGAATCTTGGAAGAACGCTAACATAATCCTAATCCATAAGAAAGGCGACGCCAAAGACTTGAAAAATTATAGACCGATCAGCTTACTGTCCGTTGCCTACAAAGTATTTACTAAGGTAATTGCAAATAGAATCCGGAACACCTTAGACTTCCGTCAACCAAAGGACCAGGCAGGATTCCGTAAAGGCTACTCAACAATAGATCATATTCACACTATCAATCAGGTGATAGAGAAATGTGCGGAATATAACCAACCATTATATATAGCTTTCATTGATTACGAGAAAGCGTTTGATTCAGTCGAAACCTCAGCAGTCATGGAGGCATTGCGGAATCAGGGTGTAGACGAGCCGTATGTAAAAATACTGAAAGATATCTATAGCGGCTCCACAGCCACTGTACTCCTCCATAAAGAAAGCAACAAAATCCCAATAAAGAAAGGCGTCAGGCAGGGAGATACGATCTCTCCAATGCTATTCACAGCGTGTTTACAGGAGGTATTCAGAGACCTGGATTGGGAAGAATTGGGGATAAGAGTAAATGGAGAATACCTTAGTAACTTGCGCTTCGCTGATGATATTGCCTTGCTTAGTAACTCAGGGGACCAACTGCAATGCATGCTCACTGATCTGGAGAGGCAGAGCAGAAGGGTGGGACTAAAAATGAATCTGCAGAAAACTAAAGTAATGTTTAACAGTCTCGGAAGGGAACAGCAGTTTACGACAGGTAGCGAGGCACTGGAAGTGGTAAGAGAATACATCTACTTAGGACAGGTAGTGACTGCTGATCCAGATCATGAGAGTGAAATAATCAGAAGAATAAGAATGGGCTGGGGTGCGTTTGGCAGGCATTCGGAGATCATGAACAGCAGGTTGCCATTATCCCTCAAGAGAAAAGTGTATAACAGCTGTGTCTTACCAGTACTCACGTACGGGGCAGAAACCTGGAGGCTTACGAAAAGGGTTCTACTTAAATTGAGGACGACGCAACGAGCTATGGAAAGAAAAATGATAGGTGTAACGTTAAGGGATAAGAAAAGAGCAGATTGGGTGAGGGAACAAACGCGCGTTAATGACATCTTAGTTGAAATCAAGAAAAAGAAATGGGCATGGGCAGGACATGTAATGAGGAGGGAAGATAACCGATGGTCATTAAGGGTTACGGACTGGATTCCGAGGGAAGGGAAGCGTAGCAGGGGGCGACAGAAAGTTAGGTGGGCAGATGAGATTAGGAAGTTTGGAGGGTCAACATGGCCACAATTAGTACATGACCGGGGTAGTTGGAGAAGTATGGGAGAGGCCTTTGCCCTGCAGTGGGCGTAATCAGGCTGATGATGATGATGATGATGATAGCGGATGATGCGCATTGAAGTCGCCGGTAATAACCCATGGTCCAGGTGTCGCTGTTAAAATTGTACTTAGCCTTGCGCTGTCAAATCGACTCGAAGGGGAAATGTAGGCACCTATGAGCGTGAGTGCGACGTTCTTGCATTTTATAGTCAAACACACATACTGATTGTCGTCATCAGGTGCCACTGGGTGTAAAACATATGTGAAATCACATCTGATATAAACGATGACTTTGCTGCGGTCGGTACAGGTGGCAGACATGAAAGCTTCATATCCTGATAGGCGGATGGATAAGCTGTGGTTTAGCAGCAATGAGTAGTTACGGAACATAAGACGATCCTAACAGCGTGGGTATTGTTCTGCTGCGCAGTAAGTTAAGCTGTTCACCTTGACTAGGCGTCCAGTTTTTCGCCCAAGAATAAAATTATTTGGTTACTAATAACAGGATAGAGGAAACGGCATCACGGGGAGTGGCCCTCATCCAGCAGTGTACATATACATAGGAGGGTGATGATGATAATGATGTGATGATGATCATGATCATGATGATGGCGACGACGACGGCGATGAACAGGATACTGTACAATGTGAATGACATTTGTCGAGTGGTCGAGCGATCGGCTGCGGACTGCGCGAGTCTCCGGAGCAGTGGTAGATACTGAGTTTTAGATCTGTTTGTGCTTTATAGCGCATGGTTCAAGCATCCCACATGTCCATGCGAGGTCTTAGTGCGGCGTTAGTCAGTGGGGCTTTTTTTCTTTTTCGGAAGAGGATGGAAACCATTTCTTTTTCGGTCTTATTCGTCCTGTCATCTACGGCGCATACACCCGTTTTACGAAAAATTGTGTCCTCACAAATAGCCATCGTAGACATGGTATAGTTATTTCAAGCTCACTAGACTCGAAATGCCTGAGAACGATGCCGGTGGCTGACGCAAATGTTTAGTCGTGATTGGCGCTTACATGTTGCGAGGTTGCTGTAAGTTGACTATACACGAGCACTCTTATGTTTTAGTTCGTACGCCAGGCGATCACACGGTAGTGTCATTTTTCAATTCATTGGGACAGTTCAGAAACGCCGCTACTCTTCGTTGAATAAAAACCAATACAGCCAACACGCGCGCACACCACGGCTGACGATGCGCGTCACATGTTTTGGCAGCTAAGAAAAATTTCTGCATATTGTAGTTACCGCAGCATCGAAAGACGACACAGTGGTTCTTTGACGGCCTCGAAGGAACTGGCATCACGTAACTTTCACATAGAACGACCTAAATAATCTCCATATTGTTCCGCAGGGCTGCACTGGCTCGCACAAGCTAGAAAAGAGTAAAGGCTCACTCACCGCCAGCACATACCTTCGCACCCGATGGAAATGTGTATATCACCACGGATTTATCTTGCTCTGCTCCATTTCTTCCTCTTAATATCAACTAGAATATCGAATACTCTAGTTTGCTCTCTAAGAACACTTGATTTTGATTCAACGATGAACGCTTGATTGTGTGTGTTCCAGTGCAAAGTGTGAACCTGTTTTATACTTCTCACCTTTCAATCCCCTTTCACCTTTCTCCAGGGTAGCCCACCGGGTTCAGTCTGGTTAACCTCTTTGCCTTTCCCCTATGACTTCCCTCTCTCTCTCTCTCTCTTCTACAGATGTTTTCCTGTATCTTAACGTTACACTTATAATTTTTTCGTTACATTGCTCATTGCCCGCTCCTGAACTGCTCCTGAAGCTTCTTTGTTACGCTCCGAGATTCTGCCCCACATGTTATTGGCAAGAGAATACAATAATTGTACACTTTTCTATTAAAGGGTGGCAATCAAGTATGATAGCCAGTCATAACTTGGTAATACCTACATTATGCGCTCCAACCCATTTTTAATCTTCTCTAAATTTCTTTCCCATGATCAAGGCTTCCTGTGGCTAACAGGCCTAGATAAACGCACTCTTGTACAGATTGCAGGGGCTGATTGACAACCACGATTTCTCGTTATCTTGACAGTCTATAGAGCATTACCTTAATATTGCTACACGCGTGTAGCATACTCCCCCGGACATCCTTATCAAAAGTTATCGCGGACATCCTGCTGTCCTGTGCCACGAGGCACAAGCTATCCACGTCATACCAACCGCAAACAAATGACCTCATGGAGCATCTGAATCACACTCTCACGGACATGCTGGCGAAATGTGTCCCTTCAGACCACACTGACTGGGACCTCGCTCTGTCGTTTGTCACATTTGCTTATAATTCCTCACGCCACGACACAGCCGGTTATTCCCCATTTTTCCTTCTGTTCGGCCGAGAACCAGCACTGCCCCTCGACACAACCCTCCTTGTTCACACTGCACCGACCAGTGAATATGCACTTGACGCCATCGCCCTCTGTGCCCACGAAAGAGAACTTGCCCGTGACCGCCTTCTGAAATGCCAAGACAGTCAAATGCGTTTGTACGACCGGCGACACCGAGACGTGCACTTCCCGCCTGGTTCTTTGGTTCTTCTGTGGTCTTCGTCGCGTCAGGTCAGCCTGTCAGAAAAACTGCTGTCTCGTTACACAGGCCCATACCGAGTGCTTCGTGCCGTGACTCCCGTTACCTACGAGATCGCCCCTGACGCCCCATCTGCTTCCCAGTCCAGTGATATCGTGCATGCTACACGACTGAAGTAGTATTACTCTCCCACTGATGACATTTAGACGCTCCGGGACCTCGCTTCTGCCGCCGGGGGATTATGCTACACGCGAGTGGTATTTCATTGCTTGAACGAATCGCGTGGGCGCCATCACTCGAGAAAAGAGAAGGAAGAATGAACTGGGCGAACGCTGTGAATCTAACCGGTCCGCGCTGCAACCGCTGTTGTAAATATAACCTGTAAATAGTTGCTCGTCTTACTGACTCGTCCTTCGCGTAACAATGTTCTGCATACTAATATTCAAACGTTCCCTTAAGCTATGGCGGCTAATGTCTTCAATCATTTTTGCAAGTCATCTGCATTATTGATGGCTAGGACATACTAAGCATTTTTGATGTTAATTGGAAGACGAAGGTGGCATGCCATTGCGGTTGCACTGCGTACCTCTCTAGTTATATACAGCATGATATTACGCATAATCAGTCAGAACGCATTTGAGCACCTCATTAGGTGTCCTAGTAATAATGGCTTTCAAGAGGAGCATTAAAATAGTTAGTTACGGAAAATAATGAGAAAGAGAGTGGCTAGGTAATGGCATTGCAAAGCCTTTTTATTTCCAGCTGCAGCGTACCAAAAACGCTGCACGAATCTCCCGATTTGGTATTTAGGAGGTTTTGCGTCTAGTACCAAAAAGGAAGAAAAAGAGAAAGGCGCAGTGTACTAAAACAATCATATGCTCTAGTGGCCAATCAAATGTTCAAGACGCGACATCTCGACCAATCACAATTCGGATAACAGTCCGTGTTATAGAGAAGGCACCTCAAACAAAAATAAAAAGGCATTGTGAGACAAAGAGACGGCCTAGTGGGAACGGAATAAAAGACAGCGAGGCCATTACTTAAGCTTTCTGCGGCTACGCGCTGCGCCTAAAATGCGCGCGTTATTGCGACCAATGCCGCACAACAATCTCTCGGAGACGCTCTTCAAATGCAATCATGGGAACTCCTTCGGAATTCTTTCGGGGTTTCGTGGTGCGTGCATCGCGCTGGCTTGCAGGAGGAATTGCGACGCGCTCGGATGACGTGCTATTTCGGGAAGAACATTACTCCTAATCTGAATTTCAGGAACATGATACGGCCCCGTTCCCGCGGTCTGTCTAGAAGCATCCGCGTCTGCGCTTCTCTGTTCTTTCAATCGAAATGTGATGGTCCCTAATCTACTCAGATCAAGAAAGAGGTACGACATGAAAGCACTTTGGAATATAGTACTTTACTTGCTTTTACATGAACCGTCCTTGATTATCTGAGAGCTACGCATCACACAAAAGTGGGCTCGGGCGGCATTTCTTGTTTCTCCTGAAAAGTGTATAGTATTAAATGAACTTCCGTACGGCGCATGCCGTACTCGTCTTCGAAGGCAAAATCCAGTAACCTTCGATATGCCGCTGCACTCCATGCAGGACGCATCTTTCCTACATTCACACTTATCTATGGTCAGCGTTTCAGTACAGCAATGGTTGACTATTCGTGTAACGGAGAACACGCAGTACACTTCGAAGAAGAAACATGATGCGCGAGTTTATTCATCTTCGTATATGTATTTATGTCAGCGAATAGAAGATAAAGATGTACTCTCGCTTTCCCTGCACGTATCTGACTCACATCTAGCGCAACTTGGGGCTCTGCGCGTGCGCCCAATCAAAGGAAAGAAAGAATGAAGAAAGGAAGAAAAGATTAACCTCTTTAGGCTTGGCTCTTTGAGTTCCGAAACCCACGGGACAAAGTGGTTGCCCGCACACTCGTTTAGAGTAAAAACAACGGCAACAAAAGCAAGCATCGGCGCAACAGGGTTCCAAACCGATTCCCAGGAGCGCATCCTCCTGTAACGACGCGTCGACTGCAAATTGGCAAGCGCCCGACTTGCGCGAAACCGCAAAAGAAAGCCGAGGCCAGATGCTTCCAGCTGCGAGCAAGACACCGTCGGAGGCATCTCTCGCTGCGGCTCCGATGACTTCCCCATCTATACGTAAAGCGAGGGAACCGCCGAGCAACGGCGTGCGGAAGCTAGTCGATATCTAATCACGTTTCCTCTCTCTTTCGCTATAAGACGCGAGGAAAACAAGTATCGTCTTACTCGAAATAGCTCCGTCGAGATTACTGCCCCGCCGCGGCACCCGGTGGTTCCGGTTCTCATGGACGAACAAGCAGGCCGCAAACGAGAAGCCCCGAAGGCAAGTATTGCGGGTGGGGGAGGTGAGCCGGTGTTTTAACGTTCTCAAGCCACTCGCCAGAGCTGCCTTGTTCGATTTTGCTTCTCCGAGTGCCACGGCTGCCCCTCGTACAGGACGCCTCGGCTCGAAGGCAGGACCTTGTTTATTCCCTTAATTTGGTCATCCTCCCTGTCTAGCCCGGCGGTTTTCAATTTCTCTACTTTCTTGAGGTTTAATTCCCGCTATCTAGTCTCGGTTACGCTGTTTCGTTGTTTCCATGCACTCTCTTTCTCTCTGGCCCTTTTCTTCTTTTTATTAGCCATTCATTCTCTTTTTTGTTTCTTCACTTTTTGGGTATATTGAGTCACCTTGTATGCAGTGTTTTGCAGCATACAGAACCACATCACCCCCCTTATTCGCTTCCTCACCCGTGACGATACTCTCGCTTCCACAGCACGCCATCGAGCGCCGTCTGATTTGTATTTTCATGTTTTCATAGCTGGCCTCTGAATTTGCGTAAACAAGCATGCCTGTTATCGCGGTCTCCGTGATGTTATGACCACCGCAGGTGGAAAGAGCCGAGTAATAGCAGGCTAAGGTCATAAGAGCGCACTGTTTCCTCCATTCGGGGACGCTGCCGTCTTCGCCGTAGCAGCGTTTTGCTACTTTGTCGTTTCATTTCATTCGTTCATTCGCGTCTTTCATTTCGTTCTGTTTCTTCTTGCAAGTGTCTCTCTCCCTCTCTCTCTCTCTTTGTTCACGCATTCTTACGTCATGACCGCTCGTGCACGAGGCACTAGCACGACCACCACAGCTCCCTCCCGCTCACCAAATGCGGCGTGTTTTGTGCGAGGTTGCAGCATTCGTTGCGCGTACAAAGCTGACCCTCCACCTGCAGCAACGCCCACGATGGGGCTGAGCGCGCGGTTGCGAAGTGTTGCCACGCGAGTAGAAGGAAGACAAAAGATGGAAGCGCCACCTTGGCTGGAGGACGTGCTTATAACCAAATCTGCAGTGCCGGCCGCCTCCGCTTTTTATAGGGTCGTAAACCGAGCGTAAAATGATGGCTGTAAAAACACAAGACCATTCTCCCCACAACCAGCAGCCCCCCCCCCCCCCCCCCCCCCCCTGCGTTTCACAGCCACATTTCAACCCTGCACGTCGGCAAGCTGGAGGTGGAATGAAAATTTACGCTATTCTTTGAGGCAAGAGGAAAAAAAAATGCGCGCGATATGCAGCAAGAAACAGGACCGCAATCTCTGGTGCGATACCACGTGCCTTGTGGTAAACGCGTATCCGCAAAGGGAACGTTGTCGTTGTTTTTTTTTTTTTTAGTGGTTTCCTCATAACGCCAGTCAATTTAATTTCTACTTTCGAGAGGAGGTGCCCCGTTCGGATGCGAGAGGTGAGATCGACCCACCGAGGTTAAGTTTAGGAACCGCGTGCTTCGCGAAAATCCCTGTGTCTGTGATGGGAGGCGGCAGCAAAGGGGTCTGTATTATCGCTAAGTGAGTTGTCATATAAGACCAATTCGGTCATATTTAGCCAAGTATAACTGCATCAAGAATGTCAAAAGGTAGAAATTCTGTACATCCGAGTTCAATTTATTATTATTATTATTATTTGTTTTGAACACACATACACAGTTAACAGGAAAGCGAAAGCGAGGAGTAGGCTGGCCACGGCCACCGGAAGGTGCATAACGCCTGCCGACTCTTCTGAAGGGAGGTGACAGCAACACAGAAATAGAAGATAGGAAGGGGGGGAGGAAAGAGGAAAGGAAGAGCGACAGGACAAATCTAAAGACTAAAGTAGAACACAGTACAGATCACACACAGTAGGGCCGGTCACTGAAGCTCACGCTACTACAGAATGTTGAATGTTCACGGTACAGACGTGAACCTAAGTTAGTTTACTCTAGAACGGTAAGTAGGGCGCGATGGGTCTCATCACGTTTAGACGCACAACCACTGGGGTATAAACATTCCTCGAGTGTTGCACACCGCAGGCCAAGGAGATGATATTTTCTCACTAGCGACATGCGCTGCGCAGTGAAAGCGGGGCACTCAAATATAAAGTGCTGAAGTGTCTGGCAGCAGCCACAAGACGTACACAATGGACTTGCCACATGTTCTTGTCTGTATAAACGTTCGTGCACGTTCGCGCAACCAACCCTCAGCTTGAGTAGTTGTGCTCTAGCGCGTCGAGGCAAGCCTCGACCGCGAACACGGGGCGGGAACGTTCCATTTACGACGCGCTAGTCTGGATGCTGCTCGAGTAGGTGGCGACGAATCAGCAGACAAGCGTCATCAAGCTTGCACAAAATTTCTGAGCAGTCCCAGTTGTTATGAGCGCAAGTTGAAGCGAGCCGATCAATGCCTCTTCATTTCCGGCGATTCCTACGTGTGAAGGTATCCATTGAGCAACTAGAAATACCCCACGTGATGTAATTTTGCTCGCAGAGTCAGTAATGCTGCGCACAAGTGGACAATCAATCTCACTGCTTTGTAACCTGCTAAGGGCAGAACGGGAGTCCGTAAAGATGGTAACCTTCGATGTAGTTAACTCCTCTTGCACGTATTTCAGTGCAATATTAATTGCTCCTAGCTCCGCACTTGTTGACGAAGCTGGATGAGGTACTTGAAAAATACGCCGTACTTGGGTTGAAGGTCAGAAAAAAGCTGTAGAGGCGCCTTGACCATCGTTGTGTACAGATGCCATCTGTGAATACTTGAAGATAATCTGGAAACTTTTCGAACATGTCAGACTGAGCCAATTGGAATATTGCCGAAGCAGGCATATCAGGCTTTTTGTGCATGTCAGGGATTGTGAGGTAAATGGGGAATACGTGTTTCGTGATATCTTTTGGAGGTGGAGACGTATCTGAAGCAGCATGTTCAGAAATGGTAGCGATATTCATAAATAATGCCACCACTTTTCTCATGCGAGATAACGGGCGGTGAATGAGACTTTGAAGGAGCGATTGACCATTCGATGCGCGGTGCAGACGCTCAATATGATACAGAGCTCTCTGGTCTGCTTGCAGGCTCAGGGACAACCGATGCGCTTCAGTGAGCAATGCAATAGATTGCGCCTCAAGAGGTAATTCAAGCATTAGTCAAAGGGCGACGCGATGATCTCGCTCCAGTTGGGCCATCAGACTAGGTGGTATGTTCACAACTGGTAATGCGTACATAATGCCTGAGAGTACAGATGACTGGTACACCTGGAGAGCCGTTGTTTGGTCGCAGCCAGCACCTCTAGCTGTCAAGGCGGCCACATACTTAAGGAGGGAGTGTGCGATTTGCGTAGTACAGATTTAATGGCAGGACGCCAAGAGATGCGATCATCCACGATTAACGCCGGATAACGGTGTTGTCGCACCCAGTTTATAGGCGTTTCGTCAAGATACAGTCGGCTCATTGTTCGATGAGCTCATTGTTTAGGGTGATATGCTATTGCAGCCTTAGCACGTGATATGAGCAGGCCAACTTCACCCAAGTACTCCGAAGTAGCGTTTAGAGCTCTTTGCAAGATTGCACGAAGCCGCGGACCAAGGTGCGAAGGGCCGCTTATCCACAGAGCAATGTCATCTGCGTAGACAGCTATGCTCACAGTGAAGTCAGTGTCCCGAGGCAAACGACTTGGAAGCGCGGCGAGGATGGTGTTAAACAAAAGCGGCGGTAATACGCTGTCCTGTAGAACACCGCACTTCAAATTTCGGTATTCCCTAGTTACTCCTCCGACACGCACTTTCATCCGGCGCTCCGATAGAAAATTATGCACAAAGTGGAGCAAACGACTTGAAATTCCCGCGGTTGCAAGAGCGAAAACAATCGCCTTATGCGGAACTGACTCAAAAGCTTGCTGTATGTCTAGGAAGAGAATGTAGGCGGAATGCTTGTTTCCTTTAGCAAATTCGAGCGCTGAGACAAGGTCTGATATGCTGTCCAGAGCTGAACGGCGGCGACGAAAGCCACTCATGACATCAGGGAAAAAATTCAGTTCCTCTAGCCTGACATCTAGGCGAAACAAGACCATTCGCTCCATTAACTTGGTCACATCTCAAGTTAGGGATATTGGCCGGTAGGACTTGAGGTGCCTTGCAGGACGCCCGGGCTTTAAAATTGGTATTACCACGGAGGATTTCCATTCAGCAGGGATTACACCGGTTCTTCATACTTCATTATACTCTTCCAATATACGGTCATGAAAACTCTTTTCAACGTTCCGCAATGGTTGATACGTCACACCATCTTCGCCTGGAGCAGTGCGGCGTTTGGAGAGGCTCAGCGCTTGTCGCAGCTCCTCAAGAGTGAAATCTGCCTCGTCCATCTGGCAGGCTGGACCATAGGAAGCGATCATGGTGCTGTGGCTTGTCAAAGAAGGAAGGTCGCTAATTGTGGTGTTACTGGATTCAGGAGAGACGAAAACGTCTGCAAATGCCGCCGCTATTATTTTTGGTGACTGGGCAGTTGCTATGCTCAATGCAGCCGTAGGATTCTTGCAGATTTCAGGAGTGCGGAGAGTCTTCAGTATGCGCCACACATTTCCAAAACCACTTCCAGTATGCAACGAACTACATCAAGCTTCCCAGCTCTTGCGACGAAGCTGTTTTGTATGCCACCGTATGGCTGCATCAATGCGATTGTATATAGTCCAGTCGGTGCCTCGTTTAGAGCGCTGTGCCCATCTATAAGCGCGCCGTCGACATGCGTGGAGCCACAAAAGCTTGAGATCGGGATTTGGTTTGCCGATACTCCGTCGTCGTTGTAGTTTAGCTTTTCGTAAGCACTCACTCATAAGTTTAAATAGGCTGTCTTGAGATGGTGCCTCTGAGATCAGCTGACGGAACTTGTCCCAGTTAGTCACTGTATAAATGACATCCCGGCGACCCGCAGTATGTGTTGGTGTTAACCAAATGGGTAGGTGATCTGAGCCCCACGGGTCGGGTTCACATGACCAGGCTAAGCACACATCTTTCGTTGATATCGCAAGGTCTATAGTGGAATGCTCTTTTCCTCTACCTATAAATGTAGGTGAACCGTCATTCAGTATTTACAGATCGTTCTTGATAATGATCTCGTTAATCTCTGCCCCACGATTGTGGTGGGGACGGCTACACCATCGTGGATGGTGGGCATTAAAATCTCCGCATAACACAAACGACGCACCACACCGAGACACTAAGCACTCAAGTAGCGAGGTATCGGAAGAACGTGTAGGCCTGTTGTATATGCTTGCCACCGTCGTACACACACCTCTGAGGCTCACAGCAACAGGTGCACACTCAAACTCACCGTCACAGATGCCGTCTGTGTCAATAACCGCGAAGCCCAAGTCAGCACGCACGTACATTGATGCTTTTGAAGCATTGCGCGTATGCGCCGCGTCCACACACTGGAAAGAGACACAAGCTGGTTCCGCGCATTGAGTGTTACTGTGGACACCCACGAAGCCTGGCGATCGATATTCGTCTTTCCTTACGTTAGTTTCCTGAAGCGCTATAACGTCTGGTGGAGTCTTCATAGTTGAATTTCCACGCTGAACTATATAACACATGGCACACTGCAACATTTAAGACTCCCAAGATGGTGTAGGCGGTTGTATGAAATAATTTGTTCGATCAATAAGTGAACTCAATCAGTACGGCAGCGATAAAAGAGAGGTATGCCTTGACCTTGCCAGTGAATTATACTTATCACAGCATTGTATATATGCAGAAGCCGCTAATCGACTATTCTTGGAGGGAAGTGCCTTATGTATACGCCTTCGCTAGCTGATATAAGTTTGCTTTGGAGAAGTGTGATTCAAAAAGTGCGGTAATGTAGTTCGGAGAGGTGTCGCTTTTAATAAATTCAAACAGATGCGCTAAGTGGTTGCTCGCATTCCCGGCGACTGCGCGCGATGATTTGCCTTCAAACAACCTTTCTCTTGTGCAGAAAACTTCACGATTCGAATAGGCTCCGACAATTCACATTCAAGGATTTCGAACGTTTCGCCAACAAAAAAAAAGTACTGCTGTTAGCGTTACGTCTGGCTAAGAGCCTCAAATTCTATACAGAGAGCCCCAGTTGCCGTTAGCGAAGCTCTTAAGAAAATTGGTATATACAATTATAATAGCTACAGCGTTAGGTCATCAGTCCTCTTCTGCCACCAGGACAATTTTTGTTATGATTATTACTTGGGTGATTACAGCAAATGTACAATAAACATTAAATTTTTTAGTCAGATGCTTGAATTCCGACGGGAAAGCTGTTGTTGCATCACAAAACATCCAGTTTAGATGCTTTCAGCGGGTTATGTACTGCGTAGATATATTTTGCGAGCTTTACTCGTAGCGGGAAATACTTAAAGTTCCATGTGACTACGCTCCCGCACGCCGAGCGTGGCAGTAAAGCGGGCTACAAAGGAATACGAAAGAACAAAGTGCGACCATTGCCTGACCTGCAAAACATAACGCGCTCAGAAAATGATACGTTTTAGAATGAAATAACAGATTTCTCATCGGAAAACCCTTAGTTCAAAAACTCACAAGGTAAATAACTTTAGGTCAAGGGCTCGTGGCCGAAGCATGTTCGCCCAATCCCCGAATAACTCGCCGGACCTTTGAATAAAGTTGTTGTTCTTCTTCTATCACTACCCAGTAATTAGTGCAACGAAATTATTCTGGTGGCGGAAGCGGACTGCTTTCCAAACACCGTAGGTCTAATAATGGTATACTGTAGAAATTATAAATTTTTAATGGCATGGCTAGCGTTAGCTGGAGCATCCTTCGTACATATTACACATCTCTTGCTTGTGCGATCAGACAGTTGTAAAACAAGCTTGATGGCTATTAACACTGAAATTCTCGGCATTTCACGAACAACCCGCCGTGGTTGCTCAGTGGCTGTGGTATTGGGCTGCTGAGCACGAGGTCGCGGGATCGAATCCCGGCCACGGCGGCCGCATTTCGATGGGGGCGAAATGCGAAAACACCCATGTGCTTAGATTTAGGTGCACGTTAAAGAACCCCAGGTGGTCAAAATTTCCGGAGTCCTCCACTACGGCGTGGCTCATAATCAGAAAGTGGTTTTGGCACGTAAAACCCCAAATATTATTATTATTATTTCACGAACAGTTGATCAAAGCAGGTTACCGAGTTCTTTTTTTTTTTATTCAATAGCACATGTTGCACTGATGAGACAAGTTTCAGGTGCCTAGTGAACTCGCGTGAGTATCGCGAGTAGTTATGCGAGATAAAACGGGGAGCACATTGCCGTCCAAAAGCCAGACGCTGTTTGCCGCGCAAAGGGCCTGGTGTACCTAATGTTTAGGTTAGGTCGGCCGCAGATTACGAAGTTGGTGGCGGCTGAACGATAGTGGGACGATGGGTATCTCGATTGTTGCCTAGCGAAGTGTAGGCACGTATGCGTTAAAATAAATCTTAGAATAGGGTTGGGCTACTGGTACAGAATGTCATTTGGTGCGAAAATCAAATTGGAAGTGGCATCGGGTAGAAGTACGAAGCCAGTATCGAAGTTAGACATGAAGGCATTATATGCGGTAGAACACGATGCCCCTTTGACAATCGTCGTAATATTTTGTGTACGCCTACGCGTGACGGCTTCGGTACTTCACAGCAAGATGATGTTTCGGTGTCCCGTACGGCAGGAACAGAAATCTATCAATGATCTGAACTCACCTCCTTTCCAAAGAACACCATCCACAGAACGGATTGCGGGAAGCGAGGCATGATTCACAGGTCTCGTACAGCTGACATTTCTCGATGCGAACCTTGCTGACCTGTAGGAAAAATCACCTGACGTCACCATACAGCTCTAAACACAAATATATCGAACATCGAAACCACGTACACATCCGCATTAAAATAAAGAATATTCCTTAAGAGGTGGATTATTGGACAACACTGTTCTAGTAACAGCCGCAGTTGTGTGTGTGCCGCCCATCAAAGGAACTAAAACCCGCGTCGGAAAAAAATCATCTGGAGCCTTTGTTTTTACAGCGGAGATGTTATACTTCAGTTTCCAGTGGATCGCTGCGTGTGTAGATCGAGCGCGTAGGCCAAAAACTCCGTAGCTTCGATATCAAAGCAAAAGCGCATCGCCTGTGTACCCTCTCCACTCCAGTGCATCGTCTGCGTTCGCCTCACAGCTGCGGCGCACCCTCTCCACTCACCTCCTGTGCGTCTTCCGCAGACAGCGCTACAATGAAGTATACCTACAAAATAAATAAATAATAATAATAATAATAATAATAATAATAATAATAATAAAACTACAACGTGAAACTGTAAATAGCCAATCGGCGTCTCTCTTTGGCTGTGACGACACGCACTGCATAGGCACGTCATCTCAGTTGCATTCCGGCCGTCTAGTGGGTAGGCCGCGTATTGTGCGGAGCGAGTAAGAACAGCATGCCTACGAAGAACGACACGGCGTGAGCAGAAGCAGCAATGGGCGCGGAGGTTGCTAGCGACGAGTCTACCATAGCGACCAAAAAGCTATAGTCACCCTAGTGACAAAATAAGAAAGACGGTATTAAAACGACAATTCACGTGGTCTGTGTGTCCTTATTTAAATCAATATAGTGTCTCACCGTATATACAGTTCCGCTGGTCATCCACCTTCACAGAGTGGAATGGCATTGATTTTTTATGCGTTTCAACCACAAAGAAAGAAAGAAAGAGAGAAAGAAAGAGAGAAAGAAAGAAAGAAAGAAAAAAAGAAAGAAAGGAAGAAAGAAAGAAAGAAAGAAAGAAAGAAAGAAAGAAAGAAAGAAAGAAAGAAAGAAAGAAAGCGACTACTGACGGAATTAATTTTCTGGTTAATTAAAACAACGAGAGGCAGACTGCTTAGCTGCTCAGAAGGCTCTTAGATAGCAGGCTAATATTGTCGGCACGCAGTTATACTTCGGCTCAAGCTGCAGCGGCTGCCGCAACATTTACTCTGCGGTGCACCCTTACTCTTTCGCCTCTGGCTAAGTGTGGATTCTTCACGTGTGGCTAAGTGTGGTTCACGCATTCCTTGTTTAATTGTTGGACACGGGCACGTGGGGATCGCTTCTTGCATTTTAACCCTTGTTCCGATGACCGATGCGACCTTTTCCAGAATGTGTGATAGCGGACGGACTACACCATTTCCAGATAAGGAAAATGTTGAGCAGTGGCATTATGCGTTGCTGGCGCTGGTGCAGTATCTGGCGATGGCTGGCCTCGGTGACTCTTCTTGACGTGCACCCTCGTACGTCAGTGCAGCTAGTGTTCCCTTTCGTTCCTCTTCTCTCTCACTTTAATCACTTCCCCGTAATCCGTGATCGAACAAAGCGAGCAGAATTCAATGCAAACAGCGGCCATGGCAACGGCACGCACTCACTGCATCTAGATGAACGCTTCCTAAAATAGAATCTGACAAATTCCATCGCGTTCTTTGCCTCTTTCTCTCGCAGCTTTTCATGCATTACTTTGGTCACTTTATTTTGGTCATTGCTACCTCTGCCCGGCAAACACTCCTAGCTGTCAACAAAAGGAGACCTCCACTGCACCGAGGCAAACCAGGGTCCGCGCTACGAAATAAACAAAAGCGGGCAAAATGCGCGCAAAGAAAACAAGACGTGCCGCGTCGTGCGTCGTCAAAAGACAGAAAGAATAGCGCAAAACAACTGCAAAGGTCGCGTTGCTCGCATGCGTCTATGAAAGAGAAAGAAAAAGAAAAAGCAAACAAAGTGGAAATAAACAGAGAGCGAGAGAGGCGGACAACTTTTGCATTCCCCGAGTGGAGTTTCAAACGGAGCAGCGCTCAGTCGGTTTCGCGGCTAAGAGCAGAGCCGTGTTGAACCTGACACGCTTCACGTGGGCGGCGCAGTCAGTGTTCGGGGCTTGACCGAAGGTAGCTTGGGAATTGGGGAGGAGTGCGAGGGCGTCGAGAGGTCGTCGCGCCGTCCATTAGGTGCCGCGCGGCGCTTTGTCGGCGCTCTTCTCGGATCCTTGGACGCAGGTCAGCGAGGCGCTGTTTGTCGCGCTGCGCTCGAGCAATGCACCAGATTGAAACGGACACCTTGCACAGTCTCTCTCTCTCTCTGTGTGTGTGTGTGTGCGTGTGTGTGTGTGTGTGTGTGTGTGTGTGTGTGTGTGTGTGTGTGTGTGTGTGTGTGTGTGTGTGTGTGTGTGTGTGTGTGTGTGTGTGTGTGTGTGTGTGTGTGTGTGTGTGTGTGTCGTATCGTTGCGCATCCACGGATGCCGGCTAATCAGGGAATCTTACTGTATTACTCTTGCGAATGCGGCCCTTAACTTACCAACGCGTGCTCTCAAGGAGTTTCACGGTTTTCTTAAAGAATACTATCCAGTTAGTGTCTTGCTGTTAAGCCCTTCAAGGGTTTCTTTTGCCGTAGTGGCAGCGCCATCTGCAGGCTTGTGTACGAATAGTTTCAGTGTTCCCTGCGGGAACATTCTAAGCTGTTGCTCTCAGTCTCCCTATTTTTTTTTTTGCCATCCTTTAGCTCTACGGTTACATGCATGGGAAAGGGCCACCATACCGCGAAGGTTTCCGCCCATCTCTCTTTATCGCCCTTTACTTGTGTCACCTTCAAGTTGCTTTTCAATGGCCAGCCTGTGTCAGACCATGAAATAACTGCGAAGTTCACGTTCAGCGATACAATTATGACGTGCGCAAACATATTATCAGCTAACATGTTTCTATATACTGCTAGCAAAATAGATATCTATGAAACCCATGGCCCAACTTATTTTATTCGTCCAATTTTCCTATTCTTGTTGAATTTTACTTTTCATATAGTTTAGGCATCAAGTTAAACGTGACCTTGTGCATTTTCAGGCTTTACGATCAGTGGAGTTAAATTAATGTGTCATCCTTGCGCAGACTTCACTCTTAGCTTTCTTCAACAATAAACTTCTTTATTTCGGTTCACAGTATACACTGCAGACCGAAGAAGATTGGGCTAAAGGTGATCTGAAACACCTCACAAAAGCTATGTTCAAAACAAATAATAATAATAATAATAATAATAATAATAATAAAGGCCCAACCTCCCCTCGGTAGTCCAAGCACATGCGATTGTAGCATAAGATACACAAAATGCTACAGCTTCTCAGTATCATTCCACGTGTACTCTGGAAGTACATCGTAATTATGACCAGCACCAGAAGTATCATGCCAGACAACCAGTCAGACTAATATTTCAGCATGTTAGCAGCTCTTCAAATGTGTATTAATATTGACGAACGTAACGAAGATCCTTCATCTCACTGCGCCCCTTTGAGATAACAATTGAACGGTGGTCCTACTATAAATGTTGCCGCACTATAACGTCTGCTTCTGTTTGCTCTTATGAAAAACTATCGCTGGTAAGCGTATTGTGCAACGCCTTGGTTGCGAAGGGGAATGGAATAGTAATTGCAGCTGTGCCGTGCTTTACTTGCCTTGTAGACGGAAACTGCGAAGAGGAAGTTCTGAGCAGCGTCCACGCTAATCTGGGGAATGATCTTATGTCCAGGATCTAAAGGCACTTGCTCAAACTCTTCAGCGGCTGTAGCTCCGGTGATGAGAATCTGGAAGAAAAGCACTCCGCGACTCATTCCATTGCAAAGTGGATGACCACCGTAACCACAGTGGCGTCTGTCATGGCGTTCATACTTATAGAAAAATCACCTCACCACCGCATTAGCTGTCGAAGGTACAGTAAAATGCATTTCAAAGAACACGAACTGCTTACATTACCTTAATAACTGAGCAATAGCCGAGGTTATTTCCCAGTATTTAGTGCTATATTTTGAATGCTATTTTGCCGATTTTCTATTGTACGGTAAGCTACTACACAACGCCAACTCATGGAAACAATGCGCATTGTGCGCTGTGCATTACAACATAAAACATGGAACACGCTGCACCGTTAGCCAAATGCACTTAATGAACGCAGCAAGCAGCAGCGATGCGCATGCAGAGTCGTCGCACAAGCTTATGGGTTAAATTTACGGCTTCGGATGAAACATGAAAAAGGCCAAGACACTACGTGCAAGAGCGTAATCCGATACATGCGTTTCGTCTTGCGCCAACAAAGAACAATAGCTAAATTTTGTTCCGTTGTTGAGGGACATGCATAGTCGCTTAATATGTTAGAAAAAAAAACAATTTTCCACTTATCACTGATTTGTTCTCGCTAAAACTTCACAGAAATATCGCATTTATGGCCCTAATTGTGAAAGATAAAACGTGGCGCAGTTACTTGTCTGATATGTAAAAAAAAATATAAAGTAGGCTTCGTCAGTGTACGTGATGTTTCAAACATGGCGGCTACGTCATTTCCGTTGTCAGCAAGCTACGAAAAAGCAGAGTTTTCTAGGGAATTTCAAGTTGATTCCTCATCGGTGCAACCGAGGACGCAAAGGAAAGCAACATAAATACCATGCATGTAGCTATACGAAGTGCTACCACTATGTGACCCGTACCATAAATTACAATCTTTCTGTGAAATTTGAGCTAAAATAAAACGGCAGCAATGGCAGAATCATTTTTCTTAGATTTCAAGCAAAATATGCACGTCTCTATATAGGTGCATGCATTAGCACACTAAGTGACACATCTGTTAGAATTATTTCTTGCATTCTCACGTAAGACCCATAGTATTTGGTGGCAGCCAGTGTGTCAAGAGATAGAACAATACGGTGGAAGCTATTGTCAGACAGCAAATATCAAACCATTGATCATGACTGCGTAGTTCTAAAAAGCGCGGAGTAATAAAAGCATGTTCTAATAACTTTCAGATTAAAACGACAAAGCAGCAAGTAGCAAGTAGCGAATACTTGCCAGTAGCAAGTGTTCGCTTTGACAAAAACATTGTCACTTGAGCTTTACTACATGTGCATTTTAACGTAGCAGCTGGTAATATGCTCTGTATCAATTTGTCTGTTGGTTGAATTATTTGGTGTATGTTAGTTGTTAGGAATCATTGAGAAATCTGCTGATCACTCAAAGCAATGTGAAGTTGTGTGGCTACAGGTATAGGAGAGTAGGCGAACCTTTCTGAGCGTTCCCTCAGCAGTTCCCACGAAGAGAACATTATGGTGCCCCACAAGGACGGTAGCCAGTGACGTCAGCGTGTCGTTGGGGTACGTGATCGCCGCCTTCGCAGAGATGGGAACTGATCCGTTCAGCTTGACGGTCTCGTTGCAGAAGTTGATTATATTTCCCGCTTTCTGCAAGAAGTAGAAGACAAAGGGTATCGTTGGCTACTCGTTATAGATTCCTCTCCAGGACAGAAATCGCTGAGCATGAATATCAAGTGAGCATTGTGTGCACTCACCCCTGGCTCGGGGCACTGGTTGATGCTTCCTGCGATGTAGTCCATGTTTCTGGTGAGCACGCTGCCGTTGTAGCACATGTGGACATTCTCGGTGAACTTTTGCTCCACGTCTGTCAAGGCGAAAAGGCAGACGGCTGAGCGTCGACTGGGCCGTGTTGTGTGGTCGGCGCTTACAACAAAGAGGCCAACGAGGACTCGGGAGTCTGATGAGCCAGGTTCTAGTCCTAGTTCATCGGCAACGTCTTCGCCGGCTGCCACGACTCCAGCATCGGTGAGAAGATTGTAGTCGGTGCCATCAGGACCGAGGCACTGGAGGGTCACTTCAGTGTAGGTGCTGTACGCCGGGTCCGAGGTGCACACGCGGGCTAGTCGGCTGACGTAGCCCAGCTCTTCAGATGCCCTGCGGCGCAGCGAAATGGGGAAACCCCGAGCAATGTGTGTGTGTCTTAAGAGCACAAAAGAAACATTTGTTTCTGCGTGATGTGTGAATACTTGTTGTTTAGACTTTAGTTACTTACTATTACTAGTTTTACTTATAAATTGTCTGAATTGATGTCCACCACATTTTCACTATATGTAACCATTCCCTTAAATTTAGAATAATTAGCCCACATATTCCACAACGTGATCTTAAACTGAACAAAATGAAAGCAATGGGGGCACTGAATATTCCTTTACAATATCATTCAACAGTTAAGAACGTTGGTGTGTACTTTATACTTAATTAGTGGCTGTTGATCGACTATTGACAATGAAGTCTTTCTTTTGTAGAAGTAAGCACTACAGTACTTGACACTTAGCCAGACTAAATTGTTGATAACGGCCAAAATATCTGCTTTAAGCGCAGATTAGTGTGTGTGCGCGTATGCGTGTGCGTGCGTTCGTGCGTACGTGCGCGCGCGCGCGTCTGTGTGCGTGTGTGTGTGTGTGTGTGTGTGTGTGTGTGTGTGTGTGTGTGTGTGTGTGTGTGTGTGTGTGTGTGTGTGTGTGTGTGTGTGTGTGTGTGTGTGTGTGTGTGTGTGTGTGTGTGTGTGTGTGTGTGTGTGTGTGTGTGTGTGTGTGTGTGTGTGTTTTGTTGTAATCCTTCTTCCCGTAAAAAGGTGCGTGATTGCTCAAAGAAAACGCAAAGGTCAAACGTCATAATGTATGAGAAACGTTCACTGTGTGCAACGAGAAAAACAAATTTACATATTCGTCTCTGGTATCTCAATGCATTCAAGGCCTCTAGGTAATTGAACACGGTCATGGCACTTCAGCTATCTTTGGAGGAGGGGGAGGGGAGGGGGGCAATGAGGTTCCAGTCGAACGCATCGCAGCATCACTCAGTATGATATACCTTTACATTAATGCAATTTTCAGCAGAGGAGTAATATTACGCTGATTTAGAGATAAAATGTACAGTGCCAACTTATTGGTGAGAAGACTCGTTTTTGTCGAGGCTAGAACACTCATTGTGTGTTTGTGCGTGTCTTGTTGCGTTCGTGTTTTTGCTTGCGCTACTTGAATGCGCTACGATGCCACGCCAACAAGTCCACATTGCCACTCTCGCTCTTTATCGACGGGGGGGGGGCTCGTACAGAGTGGCTTATCGACATTATAGCTTGGGTAACGCGCAATTTTCTCGGCATCCGCAGCGTACGCGCACCCGTCAACGAGTACGGCGCCCTCGCGAAGTGTCGCAACGAACAGCGCCGCACGCACGTACCTCAGGTGGCTCTTTCGCTGAACAGTAGCGAAGTAGGCAAAGTGCTCCGTGTGAAAGCCGTACACGTAGTGTACGAGGTAGTAATCCTTGATGTGGTTTGCAATGTCCACGCGCGCCGTAGCCGAGAAGGACTGCTCTATGATGGCGAACAAGGGCTGGTCCGACGAGCCCCCTGGAGCTCCCCGACGACCGCCGGGTTCGTCCAGGCTCCGGCTACAGATGGACGGCACCATGTCCCGGTACGGGCCCTGCCGACTGTTGGTTGTGGCCACGTACATTACTCGCATGGGGCCTCGACCACCGTGGTAGTGCGCGGGCCCCACGAACGCATACGTGGACGAGTTTCGGTCATTGGCCGCAACGGGTACGGATACGAGGGCCTCCTGCTGCGTGATGTCGTCGAGGTCATGCCTTCGGCAGGCGCCCTGGTGGATGCTGCCGCAAGCGATCAGCTTGCGTGTTTTGTAATCAATGACCAGCACCTGTTGGTGGAAAACACACCAGGCAGTTGCCACGTTCATTAAATCAGTACGCGTGCAATGAATAAAAATCGTTTTCAGTAATAAACGCGTGCTTTGTTTGCGTGATAAGACGTACACAAAAGCTGAAAAAGCAATTCCTGCCAGGGTGATCAAGAAATTATTACTTACGGTTGTGAGAAACAATTATGCAATGGATTACTGTAACCGGGAAATGGCGTATGACGTGAACAAACTGGAAGCTGTGATGGCACAGACAATAACAAGAATAACTTTTACATTCTGATTAAAACGTAACCCCTCAATCCGTGAAATCATTAGAGTTTTCGTTGTAACCTTGAAAATCAGTCAGATCGAAATATTGTTTTCACGAAGCCCACTCCTCGCTGACTGCTTCCAAAATTCATCTAGCTTATGTTTCATTTTTTGTCATCGCTCCCAGGTTGCAATTAATTCGGCTTTATGCTGCAGTCCGCTAGCCTCCTAGTTAAATGTCGGATATGAATGCCAACGCTACATCCAGCTGGTGATCGCGGATATTCCATTCCCGGAACAATAACAGTTTTTATGTGACTGGAGAAATTCGCCATTACGAATCGCTTCTCTGTGTCACTATGCTTAAATCAAGCTGACGGTAAAATTTTCAATCGCCAATGCGTTTCTGCGGGTACCAGCAAAGCTGATTTCTACTACCTTGTTTATGTTGTCTGTCGGTTCGGCTTCGACACCGCTGCAGTCCGAGGGCGAGCAAAGCACGCTGTCCTCGACGGGTCCCGTCTGTACTGAGGCCTCGAGCTCGAGGGATGCGTTGAACTGATACAGCCAGTTCGTCGCGCCCACGTAGACGCGCCCTGTGCCTGTGTCCACCACGAAATGCGTGAAGTTCACCGTCTCGTTGAACGTCGTATACGACGCCAGCACGTTGCGCAGCTGCTGCGGCGGTGACGACTTCTTCAGGTCCGGCGGGGCCAATACTGCCGCGGAAGCGACGGTCGCCGCGACCAGGGAGGCGACAAGCGCCGAGCCGATCGCTGTCCGGAGGAAAGCGGGTGACGGTCGGCGTGCGTGACGCGCGCTTCGCCGGCCGGAATTCTCGTCGGAGCGCATTTCTTCCGCGCGGTTGCTCCGATGTGCAGTTGAAGGCGTCACTTGATCTCCGTAATTCACTCCGGTGGTTTGCCCGAGACGCCTAACTGTCGAGGGCTGGTGCAGGGACACATCGTCACAACTGGTTCGATGTCTGCTGCGTTTCGGCCGTGGAGACCTGCCGCTGCGCGACCTGCGAACGAGTAGAAACAGCAGCGGGAACTGTAGAAGTCAACTCCTTAAATAACAGAGCCATTAAAATATAAAGCATTGTTCCTGTATATCTTTTCTTTTCTCACTTTAGCTGGTAGAACGGCACAGCGGTGAGTCTTCTCATATTTTCCTTGAATTATTTCTCTTATTTTCTCGTGACATCCATGCAGGTAATTAAACAAGGAAAACAACTGTGATACACAATGCACAGCAAAGCCTTTTATTTTGATAGACCCGGTAGAAACAACGGTAGATAAATGGTCTGATAAAAAAGAAAATGCGTAGAAGAACGACTTTAAGAAAACATGGAGCCGCCTGTCTACACAGTGGTGGATGCTACTTCAGTGAAAGACGCCGAACTTGGAGCATTTTCATTTCGACGAATAATATTTGAATTTACAGTGTTGGGTAGTTTATTGGCTGCCAGGAATGCAATACTTGCCCATGATAGACAGCCAGGCGGGGAGAAATTATTGGATCTGACGCCACATCCATTCGATCACGGCAATATACTTTCTACGTCATGATAGCTTTAAGTTAGCTATGCCAGAAGGCACACAATACGAAACAAGTTAATAATACTCATTATATTGACATTAAGATACAATTATTTACACTACGCTTGTATTCTATGCGATAACATGTAATACGATGAATTTAACAGCAAGAAATTAATATAAATATATGCAGGGCTTCCACAATTAGTTTGTCATATGTCCATTTACGGTAACAATCGACTGTTCTGACTATTCAACCGCAAGTGACAAACAGAGAAAGAACATAGAAAATGTTTATGCAATTCGTCCCCCACGGATGCAACGGCCAATGTGCGTACTTCCCTCTGTAGATGTGCAGAACTAGAGTTACCTGTGATTAATGTTTGGCTGCGACGGGTAGAAACGACACGGGGCACACGTATCTTATTACTTTATTATTTTACACATAGAAAAGAAGTGGAAGAGGTCAAGAATACCTTATGTACTCGTGTAAGGGCCGAACTTTTTTTTTTTAGAATTTTGGCTGGGCGCGGCCCTTACAAGAATCAGGCCGATGACGGCCCGTGAGAAGTTTTTACTGTTTCCGCAACTGGTAGGAGAGGCGAAAATGACATTTTATAAACAGTTTAATAATTTTGTTTTACGGACCTAAACGGGACTTCCTTCTCTAGAGGCGAAATGCCACCGAACTTGCTGGAAACACTGCCAACACAGCCGAGACGTCGCTCCACACAAAGATACAATGACGTGGTGGCGCCGGCCCGAGTGGCGTCGACGGAAAAGCAGCTGGCGTCATCTAGCGGCAGCGGAACTTGATTGCTTTCTGGCGGGAGGTTTTGAATTTTTTCCCAAAATATTGCCTTCCAAAGTGGGGGTGCGGCCTTTAGACTAGAGCGGACCTTAGTCGAGTATATACGGTATTAGTGTAAACAGAGTTGTTGAATGAGCTTTAAAAGAAAGTTTGAGTATGCTAAGCTATTAACTGTTGTACAAGCAATGAATTGTTGGCTGTGTGTTCAATGTATTAGCGCTCACTATATTGCATAGGCGTGTTAGTGTACATCTACCATTCGACTATAATTCCTATCAGTGTTTCATGTGTGGGAATTATAAAGAGCTACGACCTTTTGTTATTCAACTTTAATTATTTAGTCTTTCTTTTTTATTTGGAGTATTTCTCAGGCTCGCCTCCAGCAGATGTACTCCAAATCGATGATTCTAAATTATTCCTAATAAATAACTGTGTTTCGCCCATTTCAATTTGTTTGTGCTATGTGTTTGAATGCGAAGTGTTTTGAATGCCTGTAAGCAGGTCCTTACAAGGCTACATGTTAACGTTCTATAGATTTTCTACAGCTCTACGGTCTTCAATAAGCTTTCCTTTAAAAGAAATTATTAAATTCCTCGTTGTACTGTCGTGAGAGGCGAGCTTCGGCCAGAGTATAAGCAGCTCGGTGATATTCAATAACTTGTGCTTAACGTCACCCCCCACCGAAAGGTCGCGCCGTCCCACTAGCTTCTGCGTTTGAAATTAAACATATCGCAATACAATGCCCAGAGAATATAACGTCAACCCATTGGCTGCACGCAAGTTCAAAAAAATTGTAATGAAAGCACTGCGTCTCCATGAGTCAGCTACAGAAGTGCTAAAAACTGTCAGACATGCCCTCGTGCAAACGACGAGGGCACGTCTGCGTAGACGACCGTTTTCTTGCGGGCAGAATGCACACACTTCAACAGGCGCTGCTCTTTTCTGCCTAGAATGAACCGAGAGGAAAAGTGCCATGCCATGTCGCTGCCAGCTGCAATTCAAAATTTCTGTTTTAGTTACTGCACCCTTCTTTCTGTCAGTGAAATCTGGTCTGATACGAAATGTAAACAAAGAATAAAGGTTATATATGTGCCGATGCCAACCACAGACTGCAGGATTTCCACACACGGTGAGTCCTTCCTTCCTTTCGAAACAAAAGTAAATTCAGAAGTAATTTTACAGACTCCATGGGAATAGACACGCGTATTTTACTTTTCCACGAAATACACATTCCATCATTGATCAGTATAACATTGACAATTTATTCGATCTAAACGGAAAAGGGAAATAGGAGTTTTCACTGCAGTTGAGTAGTGATTCATCGTACATATGAATTCGGAAACGTCCTTTGATCCCCCCACCTGGAGGTTTTGCGTCATGCGCATTCACGTCATGACTGAAAATGCGGCTCGTGGTCACTAACCTCGTATTTGAGCAGTGCGAGGTGACAGGTAACTGTGACATGTTTGCCGCATCAAAAGTGGCGAATCCATGAAGCAGCTGTTAACTACGCTCTATTCGATAACTCAATGCCCCACACGCGCGCGTTTTGTGTCTCACGCTCCATCAGAACGAATGCTCAGTCGATGAGATGAAATCGATGCCTCCTTTTCACTCTGTTGTTTTTGTTGTTGCTAAGAGATGTGCTTATATGTTATCTTTTTAAATCTATTGAGATGGTGTAGCTTTTACAATTTTATTGAAATTTGTTTTTCCGCCGAACACCGCGTGACCAACGTAGATGACTACAAGTTTTTCTTTTCATGCTGGTAATTATTTTATAAGTAACTAATGGGCAAATGTATTCGGTATTGTCGTGTACAGAATGAAGTATTAACCCCGTTCTTTAGATTTATCTGTAATATTACGAGTTCATTCAAGAAATAGGAGGGGTTGTGCTATGATAACAGTTTGTTATGTTCATGTATTTGGATGAACCAAAGCTATGCCCCTTGCAAGAACAATTTAAACCTTATGACTAACAAATCTTCTGTTTGACTTTTTATAACGACTATACAATGCATCTTACCCCTTAAAGTGAAATAGTTTGCTTTCCTGACTTATTGTTCTTTTGTCGTTGATGTCTATCATGACTTGAGTAGGGGTAGGAATTGTACTAAATTGCGAGCTATAGGAGTTCGTCACACGTCCAGAAACCTCATATGTCGTAAACCAATTCATGAATGCTCTCGAAAGTCCTCTACCCTAATATTTCTAGCGCTTCATTTTTAACAATAAGGCATCACAGTTGGCGAAGCGCTTAAGCAAAGTACAACTGTGAGACAGTGTATTCCACTCTTTAGCCAGTCGACTGGACTTCGACTGGGCCAACGTCTTTTCCAGCCAGTCAAGTGTTCATTGATACGAATATTGAAAGTAACATTTACTACAAAGGGGAAAGAATTGAGAAATTATGAGCAATAAAGGAATAGATTTACATGCAATTATACTGGTGTCTTGCGAATGCTATGAAATACCGGCCATTTAAAGGCACCCACAGTCTGTTTTGGGCAGAAGGCAACGAGTACAAGTCAGCAGCCTTGGCTTAGGAATTGTTGTCGCCTTCAATTGGCGCCAGGGTATTCCTTTCGCACAGAAATGCCTAAATAAAGAAGGCCACGTATATAAAAAAATAGCTTGAAAAAAAGTCGACTCAGGAACACACGTGCGCAAAGTTCAGTCACACAAGTTCACTAATGTCAACACAGTGCAGTCACATGGTCCGGGCCCATCAGGAAAACCAGCTTTAGTTTATCAGCTTTACAAATCATCTAGCGACAGCTGTTTCCTCTGCTAGTAACTTTGTCCACCTCGCGTACTTTGTAGCTGATGCATCACTGCTTAGTACACCGCCTTTCTGCTAATATGCTCCCGCCAGTCTTTGACCACTCGGAATGCTCGGCTTTGTAAGTAACAGATCCCTTAGAGAACTCCAAAGTGTTATGGGGAGATGCCTTTCAATAACTCGTGCCTAACAGGCAAAGGCTAAGCACAAACCGTTTTAATGGTTTATTTAAACTATTCAGTTACTTACTAGCGACTAAATTATGCGGATATTAATAACGATAGTATAGTTATGGTAGTTGTAACTGTACAAGTTGAAATTCTGCCTAAGTTGGCCCTTTCTTTAAACAGGATGTAAGTCCTCTCACTAAAAATGCCTTTGGTACGGAGGCACCTCGAGCAAATCAAACAAGGAGTCCGTTTTTCTCATTTACCCGTGCTCATGTGCACTTACCAATCTTGGTCGCTGTTCGAGTGAAACTTGTTTGCGCACCTTAGGAAACAACGGATTGAAAGGAGGCTGCTGAGGGCGCAAGGCAAAAATTGAACTGCCGTATAGCAAAGGCTAAAAAGCGATTCCACTTTTTTTACGAAGGTCGAATTTTTTTATACGAGGCAAAAGGGACGAGGCCACCGTCTGGAAAAGCCATACATTAGCTGTCAATGAGTCCATGTTCTCTCAGATGGAATGGCCTTGAGTCATACATCAACTTCTGAAGGCTGCTCCTATAAAGCGGCTATACGCCTCCGTTGATCCTGACATGACGCACAATGTAGACCGAATTCGCTAAATGTATGCTTTCACCTTCTATATATCATAGTGAGAAACACATCAGCCTCTCACTGACATCTTGTTCCCGCGTGCAAACTTGTCACACTGTCGGCCTTTTCAGTAACACGTCATCCTTTTGCTGCCTTTGTACTGCCTTACAAATTTTTATACAAATAAAAAAGAACAGTTTGCACAGACTGTTGTCAATTTGAAGAGTCAGTGATGTGAAACGAAAGAAAGACAGAAGGCTGAAAGAAAAGCGCGCCAGCAGGGACCCAAGTGCCGTTTTTGTTGGGAGCAAGACGAAACTCCTTGCAGGAGAGAAAGTGCGAGAATCAAAAGGCGCCGCTCAGAATAACGGGGAACCGCAGATCGAGTTTTCCGTCCCTCTTTTTTCTTTGCTTGTATTGCACGAAACAGCTGCTATTGTTTCGAACGACTGATGCATTTTTAATACCCGATCGAAAGCCAGTCCAGCCATTGCGCCAAACGTGGCTACACTTTTGCCAATTCCCGCTATGTCTTGGCGTTCTCGGCCAGGATGCTGTTGCTGCGTGTGATCTCGTTTACACAGCTGCGCCTCTTTAGGGGCCGTTCCCCTCCTGCATCTTATTTATCTTCGGCTCACGTAAAACGCGCATCGACTTGACGGCGTGTTTCTCGCATACACAGCCAGCCTCTCCAGGCCACTGCCGTGTTTTGTAGGCCCGTTACAACGCTTCTTAAACGCGTTGCCAGCTCTCATCCAACCGCAATTCGTCTTTATTTCAGTTATTTGCTGTTACTGACCCTCTCCGTACCACGGCATTGGATCTCTGAGAGGCAGAGAGTGAAATATTATTGAATGGATGCTGGAGACGCTTGCCTGGCCATTCGCCTTGCACTTTAGGTGACAAGGGTGATATGTGAAACGACCCATTAGTTTAGTGCATAGGGATACACAAGCGCTCACAGAAAAATGTAACTAGAATGTCCGGTCGAGGCTTCTGTCCTTTCTTTCCGAGCAAATGCAGCTCAGGACAACTATGAACGTATATATTCTTAACCCGTAAACTGAATATTGCGTTGGACACTACCAGTAATGTAACAGACGGGGCTAGTTGGTGCATCCACGTGCATACTTGTTATTCAGCTTACACATTAAGAATGTATATATATATATATGTATATATATATATATATGTATATATATATATATATATATATATATATAGTATCCTCAGACGCCAACAAACAAAGACACCAAGGACAACATAGGGGAAGTCACTTGTGCTTACTAATTGGATTTAATAAATGATAAATTAATTCTAGTAGTAACACATACATACCCAAGAAAGTGGATGGGGAACGGCGCCGCGGTAGCTCAATTGGTTAGAGCGTCACAGGCGTAATGCGAAGACGTCGAATCGTTTCCCACGAGCGGCAAGTTGATACATTGTCAAGCGTCGATGCTCACTGGATCTGGTGACAAAAAAAAAGTTCGCTATGGTCGAAGATTTTTCTACATGCGCTTTTTACATTTCACCAGATATCTTTCTCTACTACGAATTTCTTGTCTCTCGTTCTTTGGCCAACCAAAGCGTACTTCCTGTTTTGTGAAATAAACATAGACCCATTGGGCTAACGTCGCCTCATCTTACAATTATTTGCCATTCTTTATTTCGTCAGGCCTACATAGAAAATTCTCAGCACAGAGCACACATTCCTCACGCTGATAACTAATCCCTCCATTTGAACATACCGTCTTCCCCTAAAACTGAAAAACGAGGCTAAATTGGGCGGCTTGGTGCATGCTGTTCTAGAGCCTAGAACATTTTACGAAAGAGAAATTCTTGGACCCTGGCACCATCCGCCGATGGCGCAGAAAACTATTCGTGCTTTAATGCAGTTGTTGCGGAACACTGGCCTCAGTGACCGATTGTAGTGCAGCTGTGCATTCTACTGTGACCTCGCCATGCTCCATCGCTGCAGCTTTCCTTTCCTCTTTCTATTTTCCGTATCCTCACTCCCCGTGTAGGGTAGCAAACCGGACGCTCGTGTGGGAGACCTCCCTACCTCTCCTTGCTTTCACTCTCTCTCTCTCTCTCTCTGTACACGTTATAACTTAGTGGTGTAACAGTGCATGGTATATGAAAAACAGAACGAACGGACGAATCGTCCGTTCATCCCGTTAGACCTGGCCCATGTGCTGTTACTTCATTTAGTCTTAACCTTGGTCCCCTCTTTCGTACACGCTTATGCTCCACACCCCTTTGGAGAGAGTGAGCTATGCATATAAACACCGCCAAGGCAAGTAGTCATTGCCTAGACTAAGGCAAGTCCTTTTTTCCAAACAGTGGCTATGCAGTCTGAAGCTTCGCTTCCTCGCGACCACTGTTGGTGATTGCATGTCTCCATCTATATGTGAACCATTTCTCGGGCTTGAAAGCCTCCATAATGGTTTTGACGGTGGAGTTTCTCATAAAGGTTTCGTCATCACCCTTACATTTTGCTTGCTTCAGCGCAATCAGCTACTGTACGAAATTATAGCTGAATATTCTTCACAACAGCGCTTAACACCTTTAGCCAAAAAATGTGAAGAAATATATTTTCAATGTTTACTGTAACAAAATTTGATTTTGTTTCATTTGTTTTTTCAGCATGTGCGAGACATAAATATATGAATGAGAATGAGAATGAGAAGGCAATTACGACTGAAATCAGCTGCATTTATTGAAGTTAGTTTTGTTCATGAGTTAAAGCCACTCTAGTACTGTCCGTACACGTATCTACTCCTTCTCTCGCCCTTCTCTCTCTTCCCCTTCTCGCTTCCCCCAGCGTAAGGTAACTCTTGACTGGTTAACATCCCTGCCTTCCTATATTCCTCTCTCTCTCTTTTTTAGTTTCGTTCATACATTTTTTTTAACAGTGAGCAGCGGATACCAAGCTATTTATTTTATGGCTGGTGCAAGTTTCGTCTCGGCCAGACAACAGCATGATGCATCGTATTTTATTATGCTCAGGAGGTGGGGCGGCCGTGTAATAGTTCTATGCATGTTTTCTGAATGGGAGAAGGATATTAAAAAAAGAGTAGATTGCTTTGTGCCATCACTTTCGCAATGACCCTGGCGGGCTGAATAAGGTAGGGAGAAACGTTAAGATGACGGCCCGGGGAGATGAAGTATTAGTTGAAGCAACTATGAAAGCAATGAAACGGCAGACTGGATGCAATTAAGAGACGTAAAATAAAGCGTTTTGGTGCTTCCAAGCGCTCGCTGTGATGTGGGTATGGCGTAAGGCGTTAAAATGGAGTCTTTCGAGCACGAGACCACTTCGGAAAACATCCATGAATGCACTGCGCGAGCACCGAGAAACAGCGGCGCAACGCGCTGTTTGTATCAAGTTCAGCGCTGATAAAAAACCGTAAGCACGATGACGTTGGTAGTCTAAAGTGTCCGTGAAATTTTTCGTTCTAGCGCAAGTTAAGGGTCAATACTGCGATTGCCGTCTGAAACTTTTGAAGCGGATCACGAAAGTTGACGCAAGTAGTTGATATTAGCTACAGACTGGCTACGAAGCTAATTATTCTCCGCGCAAATTGCCAAACATGTCTTGCGTGCCCAGACAGGCCTATTCAGTGCGCTGACAACAATATGATCATGCGTAGTTCTTCCATAATCGGCAAAAAGCACTAAGGCAATCGTGTAAAGGTATTGACATACACGTACCGTAATGATTCCCCCCCTCCCCTTTTTTGTCGTACTTCTCTGCACGGCTTTATGATGAATTAAATTGTTGTGTTGGCTTCCCTTGCTTGCTGTTTTAAGTTGAGAAAGCCCACGAAGTATAAAAAAGAATATCGTGTGACTACGCTCCCACGGGCACGGGCCATCAAACAGTCTCTGAGTAAAGGTAAACTGTTTCTTTATTTTAATCATTTTTAAGGAAAATAAAAGAGAGGTATGTAGTCAAGCTATAATGGTGACGGCTACTTGTGTTTTATAACAGTAACAACAATAGAATGTACTGTACAATGAGTAGACATAGACATAGTCGCTTCCGGCGTACAGAACCTATTACTTGGTTAGATACAACGAAAAGGATAGGACCAGTTGGCATACCTAACATGTTGCTAAAACGATATTGCGACTGGTGCTCACTATTGCTAACAGTGATTTTCAGTAATTGGAAACAGCACGCAGTCGACCTTGTTCCCGTAGGACGATGCGACTTTTTTATTTGAAATCTCGGTGCATGATAGCTGGGACACCCTGTATATATGCATGACGCCACCGCGATCGTGTAGTATAACTTTAGTATAGAGGTTGAGATAGGTTTGTACGTCTCACTATGGTCATGTGCCAACCCTGTCCATATTTACTGCCGTCAGAGAGCATGCGTATGCATGGGCAATTTACGCTAGCAAGTGGAGTAGTTTAATGTCTTTATGGTCATGCTAGAAAACACAGCGCCTCCACGATTTTATTTTGCCTTCTTGTAGTTCAATATACAAGCCCGTAAATGTGACCCCGGTTCTGTTGGTCATTCCGAGACGACGCTAACACTTGTCGATGTAGGCGACGTGACACTTGTCGATGTAGCGAAACAAGCCCACTTCAGAGAAGCAAGAAGGATAGTCCGCGTAAAATAATGCTGAAGCAGGGTTAATGCTTCACGGCTATATTCCTTCGCGCCACCCGCGTTACGGCTAACAAAGCCTCGTAAACAATACTCGCTTGTGAAGCATTGACAAGGGTCGCGTGCAGCCTCGTCGGGCATGTTATATTTATCAGTAGAATGCGGAATGAACGCAATCGGTAAACAGAGGAGAAATAATAATCCGAGCTTACAACGAGGGAACATGTGGAGAGAGATAAGTGAATAACGGCGGTTGGGGATGCGTGCGCTTGCATCTATTCCAATTGCGTCAGCATCGGGCGATAAATTGCGCTGTTTACAGTAACAAACAGCTCCTTCATAGCGCCACCCTGTGTCCATTACCCCGGCTATGGCGAGGGCCAAGGCAGCGAGGCGTGATAATGCAAACTGAGCAGGGTTTGCCTTCGCTTTCCCAGTTTGCCCTCCTTTTTTTTTTTTTTTCCTAGCGCCGGGCATTGCAGAGAATAACCGCTGCCGATGGCCATAAAACACAATGATGGTTTTCCTCTGAAGTGTGGCTGGGCGTTTCCGCGGCAGCTTCGAATTTCCTAGACGGGAAACGACTCCGTTAAAAGCGCTATCTTCTCCAAGAACCAGGCATATCGGCGTGTGTGTGTTTCTTTTGTTTATTTTTATTTATTTGCTTTATTTCGTGGCCCCGCCGCTGATTTTTCCCCCATGTCCCGGTACTCGCAGCGAAGCGGGAATAGCTGCAATACTTTTTCTGGCGAAATAAGCCTATAAGTACGTTCCGAGTCGTAAAACCTCCAATGGTTTGCCCGTGTGTTTGCGCAGCCCCGTCTATTGTGCTGATCAACGGGATGTATATACGTTCAAGCAAGTAACGGCATTTGAAGGAGCGCGAATGAAATACAAATGAAAAGGAAGTCGATTCAGGGAAGAGCCCTGGAAGAGAAGCGAGCGGTAGGCCTCTTCGGACGGTCTTTCGAGCGCTACAGAAGGATGCGGGCTGGTCGCTGCTGCTGCAGGCAAGGAAAAATCGAAGTGACACACTGTTCGCAGATAGGATGCGCACCTTGGAGGCGCAACACTCGCCCACTTACTCTTTCTTTTTTCTACGGCCCCAGAAAGACGCACACACGCTTAAAGGACGCCGCCGAGAGAGGATTGGAGTTACTTGAAGCAAACCGTCTTGCGGGAACTGTTCGCCGACGGAAACTGTAGCCTCGGGAACCCATTAGCCATAGTGGTTTTTATCACCCCGCTGGCGCGCCTATGTTGCCCGCGCAAAATGAAAGCGCACGGTTTTGTCGCATCGCCGGATTTGCGCAACGCACGCCCAAGAGCTGCGGCTCGGCAAGCATGGCACGTTCGCTGCAGAGGGCGCGGGCGTCGCTTCAAGCACGCGCGATGTCGGCTCTTGCAAACCGATTTTCCCTGTCCTTTGTTCTGTCGGCTATCTTTTCTTTCTTTCCCGATATCTCAGAACCGTGCAGCGCTCTGGAGGATCGCTTTGACGTTAGCCAAATCAAGAGTGCGAACATGCATATATCAATAAATTTCTACGAGAGCGCACTCACTCGCGTACAGCGCTGTGCCATCCTTACTTTCCGTCTCGTCCTTGTTCTCGCTGCTCATGCATCACCAACTTGTCAAACCATCAATTCTAACACCTAAGTGAACATCATTCCTGCGTATAGCACATAAATCTGTTCCGTCATCCTCTATCCTGAGTACAAGAAAAGTGTTAATGATGACGAAAAACAAATAACTGAAAAGTTTTAGAAATCAGCGAATAGATTACACACTAACCAGCAGCTACAACGTAACAAAAGGTATATTTGCGTGGTCGCGCAAGTCTGCGCTGTTTCTTCTTTCCTTTCGCTTCCTCTGTAATGCGTAATAACCATCCCCCGGCACGCCGTACCTTGTGGCAGCGTTGCACGCTTTTAGCGAGAAAGGGCACCACCTCAATCCCTGTGTTCTTTTTTCTTTCAGAAGCGATAACGAATTGCACTGCCTCCTGTTCAGGTAACGTAACCGGCACTGTGTCCCGGGCACAATGACCCCTATTTGCGCTAGGACGTTCTCGTAACTGAAAGCCTGCGCGTGCTGTGACGAAAAGCCAGCAGCCGCGCCGACTTTTGGTCAAAGAATAAGCAGAAAATGGCGCAGGTATACTTTGACATGAAACCTTAATGCATGAGTGGCACTGGGAGTAAGCGCAGAAGGAGAAATGTATGCCCCGAAGGGGCGACAATCGTTCACGGCCAGCGTCGGCTCGAGTTGCACAGTGGCGCGTTGGGCGCAAGTGGGAACGCGCAGCGCCAGTGCTTGCGACACCGGCGCTGATGTGAATTAGGGAATAGAGTTACGGCACGTTGTGCTAGTCGCGGGCGGCAATTAGGTGGACAACGCGTCACGCGCTTCGACGGTAACTTCGGTTGTCCACATTGCCACGTGCGCGTAACTTGAACGCTGCACGGACGCGTGGGTTGTTAAAGATAAATAACTAAAACGAAGCAGATGATAGTTGCGTCACTCAAGTTCGTTGCCCAAGGGCGCTCGCAAAATGTGATGAATGAATCCGGCATTATGAAACGAAGTCCTTTGACATCGGGGCTTCATCGTTGGTAATGAGAACATGCAGAGCTAAAGAACTACCCACATGTTTAGCTGGACTCCAGGCGAGTGCGAACGCACTGTTAAGTGGGGGGAGGCGCGTCGTAAATTAGATCTGGACAACGCGCGAAATTGTATGCGACGTTTCACACTGGTTTTTACTTCCTTTCCTTTTCCTTTCCCTTTCATTATTGTTAGATTCCCTATATATGTTGTTTCGCTCACTTTAGTATATATATTACATTTTACATTACGGGACATTATTTTTTGTTTTATGTATACGAAAAGACACAAAGAGCGAAATCACGTTACTTATCAAAACCCAGATTTATATGGTCATAGGGTATAAGCATCTTGAAGAATGTTGCTTGAAGCTACGTAAAACTGTTGAATTTGCTCTTTGTTTGTCATCAGCAATGCGGCATCGCGTTCGCGATGTCGCGTAGCTCTGTCTTCGGGTGCAGCACAAGTGAAAGGGCCAGCAGGCGACTATTCCGCATTCCATCTGTCAAGCGAGACGCGGCACGGGGGACGGTCTGACTTCAAAGAATCAGCCGAGCTGGTTCAACCTAACGCAATAGTCCCGGGTCTGTGAGGTAAGCGAGCGATTCTTCCCTCATCACTAATCTCGTATGCTGCCACTCGTTGTATACGGCTTCATTAGTTTTTCGCCCTCTTAAGTACCACATGTTCGCGCTGCGTTTGTTTACAACTTTCGTGCCCGACTTCAATCAGGTCGTCTTCAAAAGCACGTGCTTTTTTGTCGACTCAGTCGTACATTCCATGGCGTTGTCTTTGTTTGGCCTAAATGTATGCGAACAGCACCTTTTGAGTGTATCGCCGTACGTTACGAAGCGGTGATGGTACGTGGGCAAACAGGTACGCTGGTGACGTGCCTATAGGGCGTTGTCACTCTTTGGCGCCTCATCCATCCGGGTCAAACCGTTATGAACCGTGACCAATCGTACTCGGGCGGCGGCTTCACCGCGCAGACTGTGCCTTGAAATTTACCTGCGATGCCGGCAAAGAGTGTCGACTGTTGATATAACTTCGTCCTTTGTGCTCTCGCCGCTTAGCGTTGAAGTGAGACGCGTGGAGAACGCGTCTGCTAGTTCAGGTAGGGGGATCCAACGCCGGTCCAGGAGGAGGAGAGATGCGATGGCGCTACCTTTATTTTATTTAGGGGCGTTAGTCATACGCACTCCTGAAGAGCAGGCAGCTTTCGATCAGCAACGCCGCGAACAGAACCGGGAACGAGCTCATCTACGCCTTGCCGATGCCTCAGCCCGGGCACAAGAACAGGCTAGTGCAGCCGAGCGCAAGTAGCAATGGCGTACCCAGGATCGGGCAGGCTACTAAGCCGTCGGTTAACTAAACATCGGGGTTAACCCAGTGATAAACACCGGGGTTGCACGTTCCAGCTTCGCTGCTTAACCATCTGTACGGACCGCTGGGGCGGTGATTTTTTTTCTTTTTTGCGTCAACAAACAACTCATGGTATCAGTCGGTCAGCACATGCAAAAAGCAGTTGATCTGTTACGCAATTTTTTTTTCTGTCATGAAGTAGCAGAAACGTCCTGTAAGCATGACTTTCAATTTATTAGCAGCACAACACTTCAAAACTCTCTGTAGCAATAAATCAAGAGCTGAAACACATGACCCCACTCCGCTGCTTACATGCGTAAGTGCGCCTTCAACGAATAAGTGACATACATATGAAGTTCATACAGAAGCTCATCTGGTAGTTGTCTACGTATGCGTAAGCTTTGTGTCACTTGCTCATCTCCATGCAGCCCGGTGTCATCAATGTTATAGAACTTCACCCGACCAGTACAAACCATTATCAACCCTCATCGGTCGTTCGCCTATCATGTTCGATAGCGAACATGATAAGGCGGGTTTAATTAAAATACAGGTCATTACGGCACTTGAACCCACGATCATTGGTATTAACTAAGGGGAAGTTAATTAGTCATAGTTCATTAATATATAGCTAATTAAGGTACTCTAACCCTTGATTTTTGGCGGGGGTCAAACCCACAACGTTTTGTGTTAATTAAGGTGAATTATGGTTAATTTAGGGAAGCTGTTGCAAAACTACCACTAGATTTTCTGAGGGGGTAGGCAACGCTTTATTGTTAGTTAGGGTGCTTGTTTTGAGCTTGCTCTTTACTGGAACGTATGCTGTTCTCTGTGTTGTATGGGTGATTTCTATGAATGTATGCACTGTTCGCTTCACTGTGCTGAGCGCTTGTAGCCTCTACCTTACGTGGCTGTGAGCCATTCATTGTCTAACGTAACGGACAAATTTCTCGGTAGGTATAGACCTTTTCATAGGGCGAGGAGGATAGGGCGTGCGGAGAGCCTTTCCTCCTCTCTGGCTTGGGCGATCCGGCGCAGCGCTGCTTGAAAGTATTGCTGCCGCATGCTGCGGAACGATTTCGAGATGTTTTAAATCGTACTTTGTAAAATTTACGCCATGTCCGTTCATATAAGGTCGTCAGGGAAGCCTTTCGGTGCATCGGTAACTACAATAGGCTGAAGGATGTCTTGGGGCGCGAAAATGTGACGCGCTTTATCAGCCATGGCGTACGCACATTATCAGTCGCGGTGTGTGTTGTGAACTATTTTGCTTATATCGGTTTTAATTCAACAAAGAAAACCGATGTCGCTATATTGCCAGCATTAAATGATAAACCAGCTCACTGTCTGATCGCTTGGCGTAGGGAGTAAAACGAAGCATAAGGGCGTATGCTCGTGCACGGCCAACCTAAGGCAACCACGAAATATCTAAGCGGCAGGCGCTATCAAATATTTTGGATGCACCGGCATCGTTCTCGCGCATTTAAAGTGTAGTAGGCTTGAAATTACTATATGTCTACGCTGGCCTTCCTGCATGAGGCCGATGGCGCTGCTGAACGCAGGGATCTCTTGCGGTTGGTTAACCAGCACGTTACAAATGTAAGCTGTGCGCTTCGGCATTACCTTTTTGGCCTGTATACAGCCATAATATATGAGGGGGATCGCATGAAAAGAATGCGATAACTATTTTTGAGGACAAAATTTTCTTAATACGTGTGAGTGCGTCGTAAAGAACGGAACGAACGCAAAAAAAATTCGGTTATCATCCTCTTTCTCGAAAAAGCAAGAGAAAACGGGCTAACGCTGCAATATGACCTCGCATAGTCACGCCGCGCAACGTTTATAGATATATAACCGCTGATGCCGTATCCTTGGACCATGCGGTATATAGAACAAAGATATCTGTAATCCACCACCTACCACTGCTTAGGTCGTTCGCGCAGTTCGCAGTCCCTTTGCTGGACAAGCTTAATTCAGACTGTAAGGTATGCTACTATCGCTTGCGAAAACTATCTTATTCAGGGGCGGAAACCTCATCCATTGAACCAAGTAGTCACGCAATGTAACCTGCAGCGAACAGTTTGAAGACTTGTCAATGTATAACATCACAGCTCATATCGTAGTAGAACGGTACCCACGCTGTTACGATCGTCGCGTACGTTTCATGGCTCCTAAACCGCAGCTTAGAAATAGAGAATAATATTACGATAAGGTCACGTTAGTGAATGGAACATTCAGAAATACACAATTGATCTCCGAGGCTGATTGTAGGCTCAAATATGCGCGCACACATCGCGCTGCGTGTTCCGCCCACCTCAACGCAAAGCAGAAACTCCGGCCATGAAGCCTTAAACCACTTCAGCACGTCTCAAAAAACCGTTTACCACGTAGAACACGTACGCCATACTAAACAGACCGCACGATCGCAAGAACAAACGTCAGAAACTACCGCCGAGCGTATACCTGCCATGCAAAACACCGCTTTCATCCAAGCCAGTATGGCGCTGCTCATAGGCGGCGCCACTGCGTTCACAATATGGTGGCGCCTACGAAAAAACGGTGTATAGAAGCGCTTACGCATTTAAAACATTACTTAGTGATGTAACATGTTAGGCTTAAGCTTTTTAACAAACCAGCTTCGCTTGTATATAGGAGCAGATCTGATTTTAGTAGCCGAACGTTCAACAGCTCCTAAGCGACAGAAACTCATGAACAATGTCCGCCCTTGAGATACGTTGCCCAAGCCGCTATTATACTACGCACCAGCAACGAACTTAGTCTGTAAACCGCGCTTCACATTTTCCCAACGAGCAGAGAACTTGATGCTCGTAATTCTCGGTAGCCTTGCCCCCGCTTGATTTAAATGCACGCACTGCATTTTGCTTTAACTCAGAAAAACTCAGGGTGAACTTATGCAAATTCTAGCGCGCAGTCTAAAGCCTATTTTTATTTTCTTACACTGCTTTACCGAACAATTTATTCCTAATTCGGACTATGTTCAGGAGTTGTTTTTAGCCATTCTGTGGAAAGTTCTCGTATCAATTTGTCCTCTACTTGTTTAGCGGGTCACGACTTCAAGACGGAAAAAAAAAACTCCTGATCGAAATTGGACTCTGATGCAATGATATACCAAAACTCACACCACAGTGTTTTCAGCCTTCGAAGTATCTTAGTTTCTTTTTTCTTATTTTGCCTCCTGTTGCCTTTCTTTCTGCCCGAAATGGTCCCTAGTGTGTATGTAAAGACACGTCCAATGCGAGCGCCTATGTTAGTACTATGGCTTAAGAAAATTTAGTGACAGAAAAAAGGAAAGCTTCGGCATAACTTTCTCATAATGTTTGCATAGTATTCATTGAGAGAGGACACGCGTATTCACGTTCTGAATTAGGAAAAGATGAGGAACCCGCGGAAGGCCTTTACAATGGCTGATACGTTATGGGAAGAGCGTATAGGGAAGGAAAAAATAAAAACAAAACTTGTTTCGCAGGGAGTTCAAGCTTTCGGTCGGAGCTGCCTGTTTTTAAATACGAAATGAGATTCTCCTCTGCCTGGGCGTTGTGGTACAGGCTTCGAAGCGGACAGAGACGTTAAATAATCGTCAGGCGAGGCTAATCAGGCATAAAGCACCGTGACAGCCGAGAAACGGCACACAAACAGAAACAATACGCCGCTCAGTTCATAAGCTTCAGTGCCAGCCATCGCTCATTAAAGGCACAGACGAGTGTACGGTTACACGAAAAGTTCTTTCATAGCAATTAGAAAAAGAAAGGCACGAATACTGAAAATGAGCCAAGAGCAGAACCGGCGCGTGCATTCAGTCGGTGCTCAAGTCCGTTCCTCGCTTACTGCTTTGGCGAGAATATCACGGGGACCTTTCGAAACGCAATCTCTGAAATAGCCGGAATTTTCTGCACCGCCGACATCCGTGCAATTGCGTGAGAGAGAGAACAGGTGAACGTCACGTGCCAAAGCGGAGACCAGCGGAGTACGCCTGGCATGTGAAGGCTGAAGCGGGTCTAGCGTGCTCGGTAATTCCGCGGCGAGTTCTTTATGCATGGGCAGTTTCTCGCGGAAAAAGATTCAAACAATTACTGTAAGAAAGAAATGCAGCGTGAAGGTTGTATCCTGAACAGCAGCGCTCTTGCGAGCTGTACGACGTATATGGGGCCCCGCAGTGGAGCAAGAACGAAGCAAGATACCTAAGGGGGCAAAAAGGAAAATAAAATTAAACGCGATTTCATAAGTAAAGAAAGAGATCAAACTAAAGTGTTTAGTGAGAGGAAAATAGATGAAACTACAAAAAACAATTGTACAAATCCCACGAACTGTTGAAATTGGTGTTATGTGGAGAATTTTGCAGGGACCTGGTCATCCAGCATTGCTTGGGGTTCCGTAAAACAATACTAGGTGGACCTACGTGTTTGTGTAAATTCAGTAGCTTGTATGCGTTTGTCGCCAGCGTAAGTCTGTAACTACAGTAACATGATGACTACCACGTTGAAGACGATCGCATGACGGCAACGGTATGATTTCTTCGCCGGCCGTTCGATGCGAGCCTGCGACATAGCGATTGTTGGGTTCTATACATAGGTAGTGGACGAGCATAAGCGAGAATGAACACAGATTGTGGCATCATCAGCCAATAAGTGCATACAGTTGTAAATACTTATGGCTATTTGATGTGGTGAATGTTAAATCGACGATGACATATGTACTACGGCGAGGAAATGTTAAAGCTTGACTAAATCGGGCGATCATGAGGTGTGTACAACGTCGCACAGTTTATACGCCTTGGCGTATCTACCGGGAGGCAAAGTAGGCCATTTGATCAAGGCATTGATTCAGGCTAGTTGGTCTCTCATAGTGGGAACCTCAATAGCGCAATTGAGCTCCTGAGTACTTTAGCACCAAGTGTTCGCTTTTTAGTGCCGGCGCTCTGCATCACGCCAGCGTTGTGACACCGAGTGCTCGCGAGATACGTGGGATATGTTTATATGCGCCTGTGCACTCGTGAGGCCACGCTCATCATAGGCGAATCTACCTGGGGAGTGGCGCATGCCCCCCCTCCCACAGTTAGAAGGGCAAAGTAGGCCATTTGCCTGCCCCTCATACCCCCCCCCCCCCCACACACACACACGTTTGAAAGCGAGCACTGTCGGCTGCACACAGGCAAATTCAACAAAAAAGCTGATGCCAAGCTGTTTGTCAGAATTGCGCCCACATAAGTACGATTATTTTATTACGTATCCCTTGCTTGGGCAGCTAGGATTGTCTTTCAGGCCTCGCCGCCACGTGCTGTGGCAGATGACGCTCAGCCGGCCGCACTCAACTGTGGAGAGGACGGCACTTCGCCGTGCGAGCCGCCTGTGTGACGCGCCTTGGCAGTGCTAAACAAGTGTATGATCTCTTGCATCATCCAGTGTTTGTTGGAGCCGTCTAACCTAACCATCTTTGAAAACACAGTCAACTTTGCTTTAATAATTTACGTCCATTTAATCAGTGTTACTATTTTAGCGATATTGTCGTTAGATTTAGTGACACTTTTATCTGTTTATGACAACTATTTCTATTTAGTAATCAGCGACATGTTTACTGACTTGAATGAACAATTGGCGATATTTTACCGACTTACAAGCTGGAAAAGACGCTACAAAATGACTTTCCAGAACGCAGCTTATTGTTCAAAAGCAACATATAGGCGGCCGAAACTCGCTGTACAACGCAGAGGCTCTGTTGCTACATAGCAACGGTTGCCTTCACATTGGTAGCCTTCACATTGGGATTGTGCTTCACAGCACGGTGGTCATCATAACATTCACATTGTGCTCGGAAAATTGATGTTTCTTTATTATTTACAAAACCGATTTGAATGCGCTTAAATGCGGGGGGTTCGATAGTGCCCTTAATGCATTTGTTTGGTGGACGCGCTGAAGCGTGCCAGTAAGCTAATTTACCAAAACCAAATGGAACGAACTTAACGTTCAGATTTAAACACAATATGTGAATAAGACATATCGACTACATAAAAAAGGCGTCGACATCGGGACGATTGAGCTCGTTTGCGCGCGTCTGATTAAGTTGTGTCCGTCTTTCATGCCTTTAAGACAGCACTTCACGGTGGATTTCAAGTATATCAACGGCGAAAATGTAGCGTTTGACCTGTATAAAGCATGTGTGTAGACTCAGTGCGAACCCTCAAATGTGCGCGAAACTGTGCTCTCTCTATCTGCTGTTTCTCTCTCTTTCTTCATCCCCATACCCCTTCCCCCAGTGCTGGGTAGCAAACCGGACGTGCGTCTGCTTAACCACCCTGCCTTTCCTGTCTTCTATTTCTCTCTCTCTCTCTCTCTCTCTCTCTCTCACAGAATTTAGTTCTCCTGCCCCGAACGTGAACCACAAAAAATTTTGGGATAATGTAGCCTATAAGTGTATTTGCGTGCTAGGAAAACTGTGTTACTTGTGTTCTTTTGAATTGAGTCGTACTTCTGACCTTCTTATTTGGTCGTAACGAAAAATTTAAGCTATCATTCTTTATGTAATGAATATTATATGTGGGAGAATACTAACTCTTTTGAATACGAATCGAACACGAATACTATGTGTCGAATACGTCATCGAATATCCAATAGACAAACACATACGTACACTTTTTCAGCAGGAATATGTATTCTTGTATAATAGGATAGTGTGCTTGTATATTCTGAATAGACAGTCAACTATCATGGACAATTAGGATCGTTTTAAGCACACGATCACTACAACTGTCATGAAAAGAACTGCACGAATAGCCGCTTGACACCGTTAGAGCCTGGTCTCAAACAAGCTTTCCAACAATGACAGGCTGCTGTATGACTAGCTTTCCAGAAGCGCTACCTAAACAGTTGTTGAAAAAATATTAGAAGTTATGGAAAAGGAAAAGAAAAAGCTAATGGTGTACTTGCGTGCCGTAGATGCAATACAGGGTCTGTTACAAGGAAATCATCAGTGCTCGTAACGTAAAAGATAAAAATGCTACGTGACTAGACTGCAAGAAAGAGTAATTGGCAGACGAGACGAAAACATAACCGGTGGTCGTGTAATGGACGAGAAGAAAGGGAAGCGAGGGACCCGATTTATTGTTAGTCACAACCATATAAGCCAACTGGTAATGAAAATTGATTAGCAAAAATTACTTGTAGTTTTTAACTGAAAAGTACGAATTAGAAGATAAACGGAAGTGCAGGAAAAAAAAGTTAACTTGCTGACTGACGGTGGGAGCCAAACCCACAAGCTCCGCATTACGCATGCATTGCACCACCCGCCAATTGTGGGACGGCGACGGCAGTTCCCACATGCGCATTCTTGGATATTTGTGTAAGTGTTCAAGATCTAACCGAAGGAGTGTTAACCAGCACCACACTTGCACCGCAATACCGAAAGCAAAGCTTACATTACTTATTTTGTTTCTGCATTACTTCAAGAACTGCGTCATTCTTTTACTTCTGATAACACGCGATACTTTGTTCAGCAGGTGGGGATCCTGTCATTAATAGTAGGTTGTTGCGAAATGTTTGGTTATTTTACGTATAAGGGGTTTCAGCAAGTATGGACGCGAGCACAAGTAAGAAGAAACGGACAGGACAACGCTGGACTTACATCTAAAATTTATTAGGAGTATAACAACCAAGATACCTCTTGGTTGTATACGCATGCGCGGCGGATATTTGTGGAATGTGTCCCAAAACACCTCACGACCTTTTCTTCCTCTCTCTTCTTTCCTTCATCCGTAACAATATATATATATATATATATATATATATATATCTATAGGGCCCGCGGCGCGGCGGTCAGGTGCCCGTCCCGACGTGGGAGCGGCCTGCGGCGGCTCCTCCCTCGTAAGGGGGTTTCGGAGTCGCTTTTCAGGACCTTAAGAAAATTCACTGCCTGCCTGCCAATGTTTACACGTAGTGTAAACTGCTACGGCGAAAGTAATGGGCAAAGTTGGCCGGTCCCGGATATAGTGCTGTATACCACGGCTCCTCGAAGAACGAGCTGCCGCAAAAAAACGACTCAATGGAACAGGGTCACGCGGCGAATTTTTCAAAGAGCTGACTGGTTTTGGAACGAGAGAAACATGAGTGTGATCATAGCCTAATAAGTGGAATTCACGGAAATGTCTCTTGTCGCTTGGGTGATGATGTACCTGAAACAATTTAACATTGTTTTACAGGCTACAGGGCTGCATTTTATTTTTGGACGCGCTTCAGAAAACACTTTACAAAGACTTGCATTTAAATCTTGATTCCTTCTGATCTTTGGCGTCAACTAGTTGGCACGATGTAGTCCTTGACACCTCTCTACTCACTGGAATACACAGCCCGTGTAACATACGCCCGTTGGATCGAAATGCCGAACCTATAATTTCATCAGCAACTCATTTTATTCAAATCATCGTCGAAGCGATGTATATATAGGAGCCAACCAAATTGCGTTCAGATTGGTATTCTGTATCGGTAAGGCGCTTATCCTTGCAACCATTTTAGTGTTTCTTGTGAAGATTGACCGCAATCTGAGCAGCGCGCTTCAAGAAGGAAGATGAACACGATGTCGTTCTGAGTATATATATTCGTCGCCGTGCAACTAAAAGATACTTCCTAGCTCGTTTTCTTTTGTTTGTTTCCCGCAGAAGTCATGCGTGCCTGAAATAAATAGCATGAAAGAAAAAAGAATCGTGACCTGATGGTTAGAGCACCCAGCAGTGCTTGACGGCAGAGGTTAGATTCTCATACCGTTCACACATTAGTTTTCTTAAAGCAAGGCGAGACAGGAATTTACCTAGCTACCACAAAGCGCCAAGAATCAGGCCAATAACGATTCACATTAAAAGGACCAACTATCCCAATTCGTTTAATAGCCACTCAACAAGCAGCATGTGATGGGCTTAAGTTCTTGGCTGTGTCGAAATCTCTAAGGTCACTGCCACGCCTGGCATTGTATCCACGAAACAGAGCGACCATTACAACATTTAGGCGCATGAATACTGCAGGAGCCACAGAATCTGCAATGACAAGTTATATGACGACAGAGGAGAGCTAAAAATTTTGTCTCCTTTAGTGGGCTGTCAGGAGGAGGAGGAGGAAAGAGAGAGAGAAGGTAGGGATGTTAACCATAAATGCGTTGGCTACCCTACTCTGGGGGACGGGAGAGAGGGAAAGAAAGATGAGATAGAGGGAGGGGAGGGAGCGCAAAGCTGCGGTGAGCTCGCGCACGCTCACCGAGGGCCTGAGTGAGTCAAACGCATTCGCATTGGCCAGTCGCCCCCAAGAAAGACAAAAGTGCCTTCACAGCTTTGCGGGCCGACGAGCGATGAGGACGGTCTTCAAGCAGTAGGCTGTTGGAAAACACAGGAATTCACTTTGCCCCAAGCGTTTCGTAATTCCATGCGCTGCAAAGCCTCGCTTTTCCGTGGGAGTCAACATTCGCTAAACCTTAAATACCTACAGACAGATCTCGCTAATAATGGGAAACCGTATAGCTTGCAAATGCCAACTAGAAGACAAAGGTGGACTGTGGTAGCAACAACATGGTGGTTTTCCTTTTCTGTCTTTCTTTATTATATTTACTTCTGTCTGTCCTTTCGTGCTTCTTTTCGTTCATGAATAATTTTTTTTCTTTTTCGTCTTTTTCTTTATGCACATTTGCAACATTGCAAGAGATCTTGTCCCATTGTATGCGTTCCATACACGTCAGTTTATCTAGGATAGTTTTTTGTGGCCTCCCCGTTATACATTCTGGGGAGATGTTATTGATTGAAGTGTATGTGTCACTCATATATCACTTAATTTCCCTCACATATTTGTATTTGAGACGGTTAATGTTGAGTTTGAAGCTGCAAATAAAAGAAGATGCTTTTCCGTATGTTTTCTGTCATACGGTCGGCAGGACCTTAGTCAAGCTGCGATAAAGCAGCTTTGTCTCTTGCAACCTAATTTCGTCGTATGCTGTATATGTAAGACGAAAATAAACAGATTGATTGATTGTTTAATTGATTCATTGAAGTATTCCTATGGCGACAACGTAGTCCAACGTACACGCACAGGCAGAAATATTATCTGCTGATTGAGAGAAGATCTGAATACTGGAATTGCGTTTAGTGAGTTTTCAGTTCAACAATGCCACTCTGTCAGTACTTTATGCCAAACAGAGAATTCGTTTAATAAATGCTATAATGGCAAAACCTAAGAAAATGAAGTGCACTCTATTGCTTCATGCAAATGAAGTGCACTCTATTGCTTCATGCAATCCCAATCACGACCTAAATTAACATGATTACATCTAGACTGCCGTTCGTATTCGGTGGTTTGCGGATTCGCCGCTAATCATGCGAAATTCGCGTACAATACTTAGCGAAATTTTCCGAAACAGTTCTGCCATGAAAATGCTGGATTTGTTCTCTACCTATTCGCGCAACAAAACTGTCGCTGTCGCACTGTGGTACGTACACAAAGTCCCAGGTTAGCTTACTCAGTTTCAGGGTGCATGCTAACACCGCAGTGAAATTGAGTTCTCTTCACTGTACACCCGGTTCAGTAGAATTTCTTTCATTTGTTCAAGAGCAGATAGATCGCAGCAAACTCTCGCGTTTGCATTGACGATGTTGGACGAAGCGTTCCGGAGAAGAGGGTACAGAGAAAAAGTTCATAGACAGAGAAAACGAAACTTAGAGCCTTAATGAAGCATTTGGTACCAAAGTCCTAGAGCATAGAATAAATACCGTGCAGCGGGTCTTGTTTCAGCACTGGTGGTGCATTCTCGCAAAGAGGTCTACAAGCGAGGTAACAAGCACGCGCGAAAGTGCAGTAGCGCCCACAGTGTAGCGCAGCGTGGCGAGGCACTGAAGAGCGGCTGTCGCATTTGCATAGCGTAAGCGACGACGACGCTTTTCTGTGCTCCGAGATTCTCGTTTCCAAAGAGCTTTCACCGACCAGCCTGGCCAGGAGAGCGGGCACAAAAGGACCTCCGGCGCCGCGGAACCCCCTTTGTTTCTCCCGGTTGGCACAGGACAGCGCTTCACACGCCATCAGCCGGAAAGCTGTGAGAGCCGTAGCTCGGCAAAAGCAGTCGCCACTGTACAACAACTGCGGGCGACGCGGCGCGCGGGCTGCTTGCTTAATAGACTGCAAACTTCGGCGAGCGAACCGAAGTTAACGACCGCGCTTGTCTTGCCCGACGCAGCTCTGGTTCAGGGCGCGCTACTGGGAAAAAGAGCGGCGCGGTCTATGCAGATGAGAGAGGACGATGCTTGTGCGCGAGCTGGGTCGGTAGCGCGTATACGACGCCGCGATCCTCGCTGCCTCGCTTGTTTCACTAAAACAGGCATTTTACGCGGAGAGGGGAGCACTGCCGGGGGCGTTCGTCTTGCGAAAACTGTCGTGCGCGAAACAGGCAGTCGTTAGCACACTCAGCTATGCTGAGCCCGTAACCGTGGGGTCCAGCGTGGCAAACCGTTCTGCCCCTCGCGCGCGCGCGCTCCCTGCTGACACTTCTGAGCAATGGAGAATGTGGAGAGCAACCTGTAACGGCGCACTTGTGTACGCGCTTCCACTTGTGAGACGTTCTTGGTGGTCTTTGTTTAGCAAGAGAACAGTGCTAATGTCTGGTGGCCCCGCTAGTTACGGTCTGCACCGAAGAAGGGGTCCTGGAATGCTCGAGTTTTGGCGAACTATACGGGCGGCTTGAAAAAGTGCAGGCTCACGTCCGAGAACTCGCATCTATCTCCCAAAATGAGCAAAGCTTTGGTAATAGGCCAGCTTTTGCACCTCATGGTTACTCCCGGAACAAGCACGCCTATAGGTACGAAGCAGCCCTTAGCGGACCTCTAAAAGACAGCTAAAGCTGGTTAGGAGTCTGGTGATCAGCCGGGTTACCTACAGTCTCCCGTACTACAATCCAATCAAGAGCGAGGTTCAGCAGATAGACGCAATCATACGCAAGGCATACAAAACCGCGCTCCACCTACCACAATGCACATCCATGGAGAAGCTCTTGGCACTAGGACTTCATAACACTTTCGAAGAACTCAGAGAGGCACAACATGTTGCTCAGCTGCGCAGACTACAACTGACTCTGTCTGGCAGGGAGCTTCTGCAGAAGTTGGGATGCAGGGAACAGATGCAAGAAACCCAAAGAACCGCGACTATCCCGGAAAAAATACGAAACACAATCAAAGTGGCTCCCATTCCCAAGAACATGGACCCCAACCTACACGAAGAACGCAGGAAGGCGAGAGCCGAATACATCCAAAAGTCACTAGCTTCCCAGGCAACAACGGTATACGTGGACGCAGCCACATACACCAGAAGGGCGAGACAGACCAACCCCAACGCAGTAGCGGCGGTGATAAACTCGGATATGCGAGAAATCGTCAGCGCATCTCTACGGGACTGCACGGTAGTCGAGGCTGAAGAAGCGGCCGTCGCTCTAGCGGCAGCGGAGGGCTATCAGACTAGGCGGTCCTTAACAATACTAACAGACTCCCCAACAGCATGCCGAAACTACATGTTAGGCAGAATAGGTCACAGAGCGCTCCGCATACTCCGCTCTGAAGATCACGACACACAATACCCAGAAAAAGAACAACCAATTAGACACACGATAGTGTGGACGCCGGGTCACACGGACGTGGAAGGCAACCGTGAGGTCGACAGGGTAGCTCGAGGATACCCTGCATACCGAGCACCCTCCGCCAATGACGTCGAGGAAACCGAGCCAGTCCCCAGAGAATACTCGGCTATCCTAAACTACAGCAAGGGCAGCAGGAAGCGATACCCCCCGCCGCATAGCTGTCTCACTAGAGAGGACTCCGTAGCTTGGAGGCTGCTACAGACGGGTGCATATCCGAACTTAAACACCCTCAGTAAAATACAACCCACACAGTACACTGACAAATGCCCATGGTGCCAGGAAACACCGACACTCTACCATATAACGTGGGCCTGCTAGAAAACAAATGCGGCACCAATAATACCAAACCCGAGTGCGGAGCAATGGGAAGGAATGCTCTCCAGCGACAGTCAGGACGTCGAACTAGGGCTGATCCGACGGGCCCAGCTGGCAGCGGTATCCAGCGGAGCCCTGGACTAGGGGCAGACGGCCATTTCTAAGAAGATGGAAGACACCATCTGACTCCGCGAAATTCATTAACTTTTCTAGAGCTACAAACGTTTTTCCTCCTCCTCCTCCTCCTCCTCCTCCTCCTCCTCCTCTTCCTCTAAAAGACAGGTTTTCGGTAACGGGTTTTGTTGACGCGTTTCACCGGCATTTCATCGGTGACCTTGGTGCATGCGTAATGTCTTGTTTATACAGCCCTGTTGCCTTCAAAAAAGCTCGTGCACATGAGCGAGAAACAAAACAAGACACCACCATATTCCTTCCGTAACAAAGGCGCGCATGCTTCAATGCGCAGCTTTAGTATAGTCCAACTAGAACCAGCTCTCGAAAGTGACGCGCTGATATTTTCTGAATAGTCGAATATTCATTTCGGAAAGTCGAAATGCGACTTTTCAGGCACTACGTAAGAATGAAATGAATGAATGTGTGGTTTTTATTGGCGCAAGGGCCAGGTATGGCCAAAGAGAGCCACGCAAGTGAACTACGTATGAACGTTATTCTCAAGGTCTTTTGAAGGGCAACTTGGAAAGGTCTTTAATATTAGACTCCATTAAAAAGCAGGCTGGTTGTACAACACCGAACAACGCTAGATGCATACAATTAAGTTAATATAGCATATGGTGCTAGCTATATACATGTCGGCGGCCCTCCTGATCATTTCAGCGGGACCGCTTAAGCCACCAGAAGATTCTTGTATTAGCCCAGGGAGCGAGTTAAAAAACCAAAATGAACGCTAATGAGATTAGCACGAACGTCCGTTACGATTCTTACTAGGCAAACGCATGGAGACACGTCAGGAACAGCAGCAATCTCAACATTCTTTTTTTAATTCCACGAGCGCAGCAATACCATGTTGCCATATAACGCATCTGCCAAGGGTAAAGGAGTTAGCTAGAGCTTAAGCGAAGAAGCGGGATACGTTACAAGCAGAACGCATAACGGCCGGGCGCACACGCCACTGGTGCTGCAAGTCTTTTTCGCGGTACAACCAATTTTCCGCTCCCGCGCTCTCCCACGATTTCTCGTTTCCGGTTAGCCTTTGTCGGTTCCCTGGCATTCTCTCTGAGCAGGGAGCTTGGATTTGTGCTTGGTATTTGTTCAGCTGAGGCGGGTCTGGCTCTTCAAACGCGTAAGCGAGGCACTGTTGTGTGTTTCTGACACCGAGCACCGCACGTACGCACGCACGCACACACGCGCACACGCATGCTTTCACATGCACGCACACGCGCACAGTAACGCGCGTCTGAAAAGCTAGATGGTTGCTTTTTATATTGTTATAAGTCAAGGCGCGCAGAACGTTTTACGAAGTGCTTGTGCATTAGCACGAGAGACCTTCACGTGGGCACGCCATTGCGTACGGCTGCAGCTGCGCCGCAGGATATGCAAGATTTTGCTTAGATATTACGCGAGAAACACAGCGCGAGAGCCAAGTAACGGTGAGGCCAGCTGCGGCCTCAAAGCACACCAACCACAACCACCTCTCCGCTGCCCCCTGCTCTCGGTGCGCGAACAACTCTTGCGCGAACAACGTCAGCAACAGACGCCGCGCGTCATCCCTCCCCCGACCACGTTTCTGGTGGCATCCCCTGTGTACGACTTCGCTCCGAGACGTCAGGGCACTGCTCTGCAGACCGGGCTGAATCGGCGAGACAGGCTGCGAGTTCATCCAACCATGTATTGCGTTTAGAGATCATCTCGGTGTGCGTGCGGGCGCGCACGCGCGCGCAATTAAAACCGCGACGCCTTTCGGAAGCAACACTTCGCCCAAGATGATCGAGCCCTATTCACGAAAAGGTTGGCGCGTAAATACAAAACAGTTCTTGAATGGCCGCCCGGCACCGGCTCTTGTCTGGCATTCTTAGCCTGGTCAACGAACGGAAAACAGCAATACAATGGATAACTGTCGCGAGCGAGCGTGGTTATGAATTTGTTTTGGGCTCCTGTAACGCTGCACGTCTTTGCTATCCACAGAGACGCAGGGTTCCCAAGAAATGGCATAAGGACAGATACCTCCACTGGCACCGGCATCGCTTTTCCTCGGGGAGATGAGCCGAGTCTAGCCGAGCCGAAGACCGCGCACGTCCATTCTGCTTGGGTTGAAGCCGTCTGCGGTTGACGGGTGTGACATTCTCGCTTCGCGGTCGAGGGTTTACGATGGAAAAAGAGCCCTTATCGCTGGTTCCGTTTCTTCCTCGGCTCATCGTCTCTGTCTTCAGATCTTTGTGTGTGTGTGTGTGTGTGTGTGTGTGTGTGTGTGTGTGTGTGTGTGTGTGTGTGTGTGTGTGTGTGTGTGTGTGTGTGTGTGTGTGTGTGTGTGTGTGTGTGTGTGTGTGTGTGTGTGTGTGTGTGTGTGTGTGTGTGTGTGTGTGTGCTTTTCCTTCGCGGCGCTTTGAACACAGGATTCCGATTATCTTGCTGCCACCGCCGACTCACCTAAGAACGCCGGATTGTCCGCTGCCTGCAACAAAGCAGTGGGGCTGGGTTGCCTTTCGTTTCTTACGTCGGTCCTAATTGAATCCGGCAAAAGAGAGGTCCCGCCTATGCTTTCATGGGCATATGATTTTCGTAGTGTGAACATGCAGCAGTAGTCAATTTTCATGCTTTTTTCCTTCATATGGGTCGGAATTAGCTTTATTATTACATGCAGATAAACCGAGTGGCATTGTATGATTTCTCCTCGATTACAATTTCACTAACGCGTGACTATCAGGCAAGGAGTGGTATGCGTATGATTTTTATTACGATAACAATTATATGGACACTCCCAGCGCATTTATGTGGTCGGCATCGGCGTCGCCGTGAGGTTCTGTATAAAGTCCAAGGGCGATAACACCGTCGCCGCGCGTCCTACGTCGTATGTGCGAGAGAAAGCGTGCGAGGGCAGTCGACGATCGCGGCTCAATCTCACCCGCGCGAAAGGGACGAATGCGAATAGGAAGCGCGCCGTCTTCTCTCGCGCGCGAGGCACGCAACGCTGCGAGGCGCCGGGGGGGAGGCGGGGGGGGGGGGGGGGGGGGGGGGTGTTCTTTCCGGCTGCACGCGGTCGAGCGGCCGTATCGTCAGAGCTATCTGAGTTGGAGGCACAGCTTAGGTGCGTCGGTGGCTTGTTGCAGTGTTCGTGCTGTGTGTCCTCTTCGTTCACTTTGCCTTGAAGCCATAGACAGCCACAAATGTCACTTCACTCAGTGCTGCTTCCACGTTTCCTCATGCCAGCGTTTTCACAACGAGGACCCGCCGTCATCGAGTGTGATGTATTCATGTTTGATGTGCACGCTGACACCAGTTTTTTTTTAATTTATATAAAAAAATTAAATTATGGGGCTTTACGTGCCAAAACCACTTTCTGATTATGAGGCACGCCGTAGTGAAGGACTCCGGAAATTTCGACCACCTGGGGTTCTTTAACGTGCACCTAAATCTAAAATTTATTTAGCAAGCGAGTGTTTACAAGTTGATGCGGCTGATAAAATACTATCGTTACTTCTTATGGCTGTCTGCTAATTTGCTATCGCAATCGATGCGTTGCCTTTCGGGTGAAACTGGGTCTTTTCTTTTTTTTTTTTTTGAGAACTCATTCATTGCAACATTCAAACTTCAGAAAGATATCTGCACTTGTGGCTTTGTGATGTTTGAGCTCCTCGATATACAAGTCTACATTGAGTCAGTAAATTTGAATTCGCTTTCCCCATACGTCTTCTCCTAGTCCTCAGTGCGCGTCGCATTGAATGTCATTGCCCCTTCACCAATCAAAAAGATATTTAAGCATGAAAAAGTGATCGGCCTCGGGCGATGTTGGCAGCTTATTTCGTTCTTTGCCACTTTGCCATGGGAAAGTGGCCACGAGGCCACTTTCCCATGTATAAAAGAACCTCAACGATGAGCTGTTTGCCCAAGTGACTTAACTGATGAAATCTGCTACCATATAATGCTTTGAAATAGGCCTTATGTGCACTAACGGCACCGTATTGCACTGTGTTGTAGCAAACCAGTCAAAACTGAGTGAAATGTCTAATGCGCCATTGGCTCCACAAAATTAGTCACACTGAAGCCGTATTTCAAACGACATAGCAGTGTTTAAGCTCAGATATAAGTTTATTAAGAAGCACAGGACTTTGCTCAAGCGCGATACGAATAGGCGAAGGGCGTTAAACGCTACAATTTATTTTGAAGCACAAGTTTTAGTGTATTTACGGAATTACCACTTCAGGGGTACTCTGTAATAACCTAGAGGGTGGCCGCAAAAGCCTTCGTAGAACAAAACCAACGAAAATGCCGGATCTTTTTAGAACCCAGCTCTAGGCTCCCGTTCTCGCGTTAAGCGTCGGCGTCTCTCGGCATCGTCCCTCGGCGTCTTCCCTCGCCGTAACCGAGCGAACGAGCACAGTGAAGGATGAAAGAGTGAACGCGGAGCGCAGCAGAGGATGAAAGACGGCGATAGTGAAGAATGGCGAGGAGGAACGCGGAGGAGAAGGGTGCCGTGGAACCATGTGGCGGAAAGCGGAGGAGGATAGTATGGCGAAAGCGTAGGAAGAAAAGCGTAGTACAGCGCAAGACAGGCTATGCGGCAACGATCGTTACGAGATGGCGCCAGAGTAGCGCCCTGTTGTCTGTTCACCATGGTATGCGGTGAGCGCGTCCACCGATACCCTCCGTGTAAACAAAGGGCTGCCTGAGTGGAAGTCTAGCTGTCTGCCACGGCTGCTGTGAATCGCCCCCACGCGTCACCCACGCGCTGCCTCTCGCAATCTCCCGATTAGCGCGGGAGTCATGCCACACTTCGGTACACTTGCATTATGTCGCGCGAAGCAGATGGTCTGCGTGAGCCAATATATCGCGAAATAAAAACACGCACAGAGCTGCGTTAAAATTTCGCATTAGGGAGAGAAGTAATCGTCGGTGACCTTTTTTTTTTTTTTTGCCGCTGTATAGGCATATAACATGGAAAGGACGGGTCCATTCGGTTATGTATACGGGACGCACATCTCAATAACAGAACAGGTGCGCACGTCGTCAGCTAGCAATGTGATGTTCCTCGCGACTTTCGCCTTTCGAGGTAACCCTGGCACTAGTTGTCTTCCGCAAATGCGCGAGTATTATGCGGTAACTAGTGGATGGCGAATCAGGATGGAGATCACTCAGGTTAGACAGAGTAACGTGAAGACGTAAGGAGGCGCTACTCTTCCACACGCGCATACAGATGTGCGAAAATTGCCATAATGGCACTGCAAAGGAAAATGTGGGCAATGTTTAGTGGTAACGCGTGACTGCACCTTCTTCCATTCAGTGTTAGGAATCGCGCACGTATCGTACACGGTTATAAGAAGGTTTCATTGCTTGCGACACGTCTTTTGCGTATGTTCTCACTGATTTTGTAATGGTATTCTTAATTTATCGTCATACGGCGAACCTTTCAGGCTCTTAGATATTTCTGAGATACTCTTGCTTGTTAAGCTTTTCAGCACAACATCTCCGTCCTTATTTTAATGCGCTAAGTCGGACAGATCACAGGCTTGTGATCTGTCTGAGCGAAATACAAGCCAAGTCAATGCAGCTTCGAGGAAGTAGTCAGGACCAAAAATACTTTTTCATTCTTGCTATTTATGCATTTCTTTATCCTCGACTTAATGAATAACGTTCATTACAAAAAGAATACAATGTTCAATAGAGACCAAACGGGCCCTAGAGATGAGTCTCGAGAAATTCAAACGCCGCGGGAAAAGCTGAAGGAAACTAACGCAAGCGTTTAAGCTTGGGTGCACTTCTAGTGACGTTCGCTGACTCATGGCTTTATTTTCTAAGCTACAAAAGATCCCTGAATATCTTGCTTTCCCATCTGTGCTGCCAATGAGAACATGTAAGTTCCTAATATTTGCGTATTTCTTTATCATTAAATACTCTTTGTGCATAGCAAACATGTCTTGTCATTCTCAATTTCAAAAGAGCTGAGCGAGCGGTTAACGCTACAACCCTATTATTTATGCACAAGTCGGCATCCAGGGCGGAAAAGTTATCTGGTCGGGCAGGCGTAAGTTCGTGATTACAAAGTATTTCATCTTTATTTTTTTCGTCTAGCAAAAGAAACACAGCGCATATGAAAGATTACGTGACGCCTCTGGGTGAGACACATGAGCGCCTATAGGCGCGTCTAATCATCGAGCGGCGGTAATGGAGCGACTTCATTTCGAATGCGACCTCGCACGACCCTTGTCAGTTGGCATTTATTCTCGTTCGCCTGTTTGACTCTCTGTGCAGCTGCAAATGGGCCACGCGAGAGAAAAAAAAAACCTTTCCCTCCAAAGCGCGCTGAGTCTAAGCGCACTCACAGGTCCACGGACTATTTATTCTCTACAATGTCGATTTGCTTGCGCTTTTGAGAGCAGTGCTTGGAGGCGTCCTCTGTCCTTTGTAGCAGAACATTAAAAAGTTTAGGAACTGAGAGCGCCCATCAAGAAGGTGTTAAAGGTGATCTCAAAGATCAATCGTTTATATTTTCATTCCTTTCTTCTAGAAGCATCTGTAGAACAATGTTAGCTACGGTTTTCTCCTACTTTAGGCTGTCTTTTCAATCAAGCTTGCCTTCTTACTTTATTTGCTGCTTTTAGCCCAGAAGCGCGTAGATTATATTTTATCGCGCTTTTGAAAGCCGTCAATGACACTCAAGTTCACACGGCACAGATTTGCCGGTTTAGACCAGACGATTGTCAACTCGTTCACGCCTGACATTCAGATCGGTGTGAATGAGGAAACTACGTGCCCAGGCATGGGTAAACGGACTTAACGCCGGTAATTTGATAGGTAACACATTCCATGCGATTTGAGCGCACGTTTTGCTTTGCTTTCTGCAGCCTTGTGCCTCAAAGGAAGTGTCCTGCTTTCAGGGTGTCTTTAGCTGTCACCGATCGCTGTCAATTCTTTTGCTTGAATGACGTTGTTACTGCTTTTTGGTGACTACTTGTTTGTTGCACTTGCTTCCGTTCTTTTACATAAATTAAAAAAAAGACTTCCCTATTTATCTCGGCTGTGTGAGTTTCTACCTTTTCATGCGTACATGGTAGTGCACCGTGTCAAGTTATATATGGCTTCATGCAGATTGAGGGTATGCGCGACTTGTAGTAAACCCTACCGGTTATGACTTTAAAATGACATAGCGCTAAACTCAGCGGGGTTTTCGATGAACCAGAGCTCTTGCTGGATTTTACACCAATTCGGGTTTCTTTCGCTGTACTTTCAACTTCACTAACTTCAAGAACTCACCAATGAGTTTTCAGCTACAAAGAGTTTTTTAGACTAATGTTTTCAAGGGTGCTACAGGAAATTAAGCTGGTGAGTTTTGGTGAGAAGCAGGCAGCCCTGAAACAGCAAAGCGTAGTAAACATTCGCTTGTCACCCGCTGGTTTTGCTGACCGAGAAGAACGCGGAGTGGTCTGAAGAGAAGTGAGCGAACATTTTAAAGAAGCGAGTTGCTCAAGTAACAACAAGAACAAAAAACACCAGTTGCACTTTATTATGAAAGTCGTGGTTCGTTTCCAACCGATTTCCACGTGATTGATTCTGCAGAGTTACTTTATGAGAGCTAGAGTGCCATTTCGGCACTTATGATGGCCTTCTTGTGCTTATCAGCCTGAAAGACATGTGTCTTGAGTTTCTCGCCTTCTAGAAACTGTTCTTTTGCCTTACTTTCGAGACTGCACAGGATGAAAACGCTAAAGCAAGCAAGCCTGAAAGGAAAATAAGGGGGTCTTTTATTCGTCTTTCTACAAGCTGCGCTAGGGTGTTTTCTTTTTTCAACGTATGATACTGTTGTCTGCGGCATGAAAAAAAAAAACATAGATTGAAGGCGTGGAGAAAGATAAAAAAAAAAACATTTCTTTCATAGACAGTGTCAATATGTAAGTAATGAGCTGCGCAGTGAACCATGAAATAAAATGTCTTCAAATTTATTCCTTTTTTTTCGTATAAGACGGAATGCTTGTTTCCTTCGCAGTGCAAGGCATACGGATGCCTTGCACTGCGCAAGTATTTTCCCTTCTACCGCCTCATTTTACTGCTCATGGTTTGAGCTGTGCACTGCCGATTCCACCATCTTGAATTCAACACTTTCCGATTACGAACGGCGCCTTGGTTCGTCACATCGCTGATCTTATTCTATCTTTAAAAGGAAAGACATATAAATGACAAGGTTGCCACTTTCAACACTGTTATGAAGCTGAGTTGAATGCTTTCAGCTGCAGTAATCTTCTTCTGAAATGTGTTTGCCACGATAAAATAAGACACCGACAATAATCAGCACTAATGAAGTTAGATCGCAGGCATTTCTATTCGAAGAAGGTGTTGGGCCCGCCGCCAACAAGCGCCACGTAAGAATGCTCGTTGATTGCTTTAAAGGCTTATGGAGGACAGGGGAACTGATAAACGGAATCAGCAGACGCATAAATACATTAGGCACTCCTGTTGTACATAAGTCTGGATAGAGAGATGTTTTCGTCATGTCGGTGTTGCTGAATATGTAGTGTTGCTTTCGACGTTATGCGCTACTGTCCTTACACATCGCATCAATGTTGCGGCGCTAATTGATGGGTTATTTGGTTCTTTTTGGATGTTCCTTGATTGTCTTGACTGGTACGTATCAATGTGAGTAACTTGCATAAGAGTATAGGAGTATATGTATGTGAGTGTTGAGCATTTCCTCTTAGTGGAACAAGGAATAACCACCGTCGTGTTCACGCATTGTCTTCATCTTACCATATCAATAGAAAATATATATTGGTTTCATTTAGTCTGGTGTCTCCGAAGGTCATTTGTGATGCTAGGATTTGGTAAACAGGGAAAATTTATAGAATGTATTCTGGATGTATGTAACGTTGTATAGTTGTTAGTAAGATTGAGGCCAGGGCCTCACTACTATTATCTACATAGGGTTTTCCTCCTGCTGGTGTATATTGTTTTTTTTTCTCACTTGCAGTCTATAGTTACTAAGCACAGATTCCTTTCTGTAGGTTTCTCGTAGCTATTACAAGTACCCTGTCTTTTGTTTATAAATGAATGTATATATGATTATTTATACTTTGTAGTATTGCCGTTAAGATTGTGAATAATAACTGGCGTGGATCCTAACTAGCCTTGAACTAGGGATTCAGATGTTCTGTACAACACTTCCTGTGTACTTTTCCTATTTCGAATAAACTTCTTCATCTTCAATCCTACACGTTTAGCCTGGCTATACCAAGAATAACCATTGCATGCCACCAGAAAATTCAGCAGCCATCTGGCGTCTAGTTTGTGGCAGTACCCCTTGGCATCAACAATGGGTCATACGAGAGGTTAATAAAGAAATGTTTACAGTACCGTATTCGGCTACATTTGTTTTGCACAAAGTAACATCTACCTCTGTAGTGGCTGAACGCTCTTAGAATGAGCTGTTCCAGGGAAACCGGTGACACATTATATCCGAGCAACGTTGTTCACACATAAAAAGAATACTGGTGCCACTAATGTATCAGCCAGATTTATTGAAAACAAGCAAGAAAAAAACTCACAGGTCTGCGCGGTGCACGCAACACAGTCACAGCGTAAGCTGGAGGAGCGCGTCCATGGGAGCTCCATTTTGGGCACCACGCACTACAGGGACTTCGCGACGAAGTCTCTTCGCGTCATTTTCACGAGAGCGACCTGAACTGTCTGCCCGGCGTCGACAGTGAGCGTAAGCTTGTGCTGGGACTTGTCTTGCTCTCTGCACAGTGGTCTGCTGAGCCCGATGTTGCCTGGTTGCAGCCATGCGCGTAGCTATAGAACTCGCTTCTTCAGCAGCAGTACCTTGCAAGGAGGCGCCATAACGAGTACCGAAGAGTAAACACAGGTATCCAGACTACGTGCCGCACATGTCACATTCCTTGTAAAATCACTTGATAATATGATCACTTATTAATATGAAAGTATCGCTACTCTTCGAACTCTGCCGCCGCCGCGCGACCTCCTCGGTCCCTTACACGTCCCCTCCACGGGAGCAGTTTTGCGCCCGTTCTTCTGTACGACGACTCGTCTCCATACCTTTGCCTTTGAAAACGTGCGGATCTTGTTATGCGTTGCATATTGCAATCACTCAGTTCAGCCCTTGGGCGCGGCCGGGCAGCCACCATTGGGGGTATGAGCCATCATAGCGGCTCATACCCCTACACTAGAGTTTTATGCGTTGCATATTGCAATCACTCAGTTCAGCCCTTGGGCGCGGCCGGGCAGCCACCATTGACCTTCAGCGCAACCACGTGACGTGACGTCACGACAGCCGGAGGAAAAGCTGGGCCCCAACTCGCGCGTAATATGCAACGCATTCTTGGCTTAACCAAGCCAAGCCTGGCCATTTTTTTGCTTGTGCTTTTCCTTTTCGTCAGCGCAGTAAATAACGGACGCAGCATGAAATCAGTGAGAAGAAAACTTGGCATAGGACAAACCAAGATGTATGCACTGAAAGTTAAGCAGGGCAATTTCATCAGGAATCTCGAAGATATAGTAAATGTAGCGGAAGAATTCTATACTGACCTGTACCGTACCAGAGCAGCCACGATACCTCCATTCTAAGTAGTAATGAACAGCCTACAGAGGCTCCTTCTGTAACTAGCGATGAAGTTAGGAAGGGCCTTGCAATACATCAAACGGGGAAATTGGCAGGAGAAGATAGATTAACAGCAGATTTAATCAAAGGTGGAGGAGACATAATGCTTGAAAAACTGACGGCCCTTTATACGAACTGCCTATCGACTTCAAGGGTCCCCGAGAACTGGAAGAATGCCAACATAATACTAATCCACAAAAAGGGAGACGTTAAAAAGTTAAAAAATTACAGGCCCATTAGATAACTTCCAGTATTATATAAAATATTCACCAAGCTAATTTGCAATAGAATAAAGGGAATACTAGACTTCAGTCAACCAAAGGAACAGGCTGGCTTCAGGAAGGGACAATATACAGTGGATCCCATCTATGACATCAATCAGGTAATCGAGAAATCTGCAGAGTACAATCAGTCTCTCTATATGGCTTTCACAGATTACGAAAAGGCATTTGATTCAGTAGATACCAGCAGTCATAGAGGCATTACGTAATCAAGGAGTACAGAACGCTTACGTAAATGCCTTGGTAAATATCTACAGAGATTCTACAGCTACCTTAATTGTACACAAGAAAGTAGGAAGATACCTATAAAGAAAGGCGTCAGACAAGGAGACACAATCTCTCCAACGCTATTAACTGCCTGCTTGGAAGAAGTATTCAAGCTCTTAAACTGGGAAGGCTTAGGAGTAAGGATCTACGGTGAATATCTTGGCAACCTTCGATTTGCAGATTACATTGTCCTGTTCAGCAACACTGGGGACGAGTTACAACAAATGATTGAGGACCTTAACAGAGAGAGTATAAGAGTGAGGTTGAAGATTAATATGCACAAGACAAATGTAAGGATCAATAGCTTGGCAAGGGAACAAGAGTTCAGGATCGCCAGTCAGCGTCTAGAGTGTGAGAAGGCGTACTTTACCTAGGTCAAATACTCGCAGGGAACCCTGATCATGAAAAGGAAATTCACAGAATAAAAATGGGTTGGAGCGCATACGGCAGACATTGTCAGATCTTAACCGGAGGCTTGCCATTATCATTAGAAAGAAACGTGTACAATAGCGCATTTTACCGGTGCTAAGATATGGGGCAGAAACTTGGAGACTGACAAAGAAGCTCGAAGATAAGTTAAGGACCGCGTAAAGAGCGATGGAACGAAGAATATTAGGCGTAACATCAAGAGACAGGCAGAGAGTGGTGTGGATCAGAGATCATATGGGTATAGACGATATTCTAACTGACATGAAGAGAAAAAAAAATGGAGATGGGCAGTTCATGTAATGCGAAGGCTAGATAACTGGTGGACCATTAGGGTTACAGAATTGGTGTCAAGAGAAGGGAAGCGCACTCGAGGGCGGCAGAAGACTAGGTGGGGTGAAGAAATAAGAAAATTCGCGCGCACAAGTTGGAATTAGTTGGCGCAGGGCAGGGGTAATTATTGGAGATCGCAGGGCGAGGCCTTGTCCTGCAGTGGACAAAAATAGGCTGATGATGATGATGATGATGATGATGATGATGATGATGATGAAGGCAATGACGAAATAAGGCGTCCCAAGGCAAAATAAAGCATCCAGAAGAGAGTGGGCACAGGGCCTTCTGTTGAAAAGAGAGCTTCTGAGAGAAAGGTGAATTCGCGATCCGTTTGCGAGCTTCACGCACCGCGTACGACAGCAAAACTTGGCTGAGATGTTCACAGCAGCGTATGCTACCAGGCGACTGTGTTATTTCACCAAGCCCGAAGGGTGGTTCATGGCCCCTTTAAAATTATTTTTCTTCTGCAAACCTTCTTTAAGTGCCTTGTACCGCTACTTGCGCATTTGCTACATGGCGTTCTACCTGGGGCAATAATATTCAACTGCAATGCAAAATCTGCACATGTCGGCGCTACGCGACGTGCATGTCACATCGTGTGTCTCCTCGCGCGCTATGAGGCGTTTATAGGCCACTTTCCCGCTGCAAGCCAGCAAAAGCTGGCGCAGCACAGTGGCAGAGTAGCTGACTCCCTCGCATCGGTGTGGGTTCAATCCCGGCGCGAACTGCATTTTTTTTTCTCACTCATGGGGAAAACTGCTACGTATACACTGGCGGCGGTGGACACCATCGCCAACCGAAACGGCTGTTGGGGATCGCCCATCACAGGTAACGCTGTAAAACAAAACCAGACATTCCTCCCGAGCATCACTGACAACATCATGCACTTCAGACTCGAGCAAAATGAAGTGTAGATCAAAGTTGTGTCATACTGGACATCATCCCTAACAAATCAGATTCTTAAGAAAAATATGCCAGTGCAACCTGAACGTTTCGGTTCCGGAATGAAAACCATTTTCGAGTCTTTTCCGTTCGCAGATGCTGTATATAGCACAAAAAGCGAGATTTCTTGTGCCTATTGGCTTATTCCAGAGGAGGCCGCAAGATGTATGGGGTACGCAAGACATAATGTTTGCAAAAGTGGCGGGCGAACAGTGTGCCATTATGCAAAAGAACTGCCGTGTAGAACCCAGATGCCCACGTATCCGAACGACTCCGTAATACAATTTCCGTGGGGTTGCCGTCCTAGGAAGACAGCGGGAGCCTTCGACACCGACAGCTCCCTCTCGCATCACGAGGCCCTACAACAGCGCGTGAGGCACGCGATAATTAGTAAAGCGTTTAATGTGGGAGAGGGCACTAATATCGCAAGTGGGGAGCGCTGTTCATTAGGCGTCCGTACTCTAGTTAATGGTCTATGAGCGAATATGATTACACGACGGCCCGGTCCACCATCGTCTCTTGTGGCTCGCAGGGTGGCTGACCCGGTTGCCCCATCCACTGAGCTTCTCTGTGCCTCGCCCCTTCGTACTTCTCTTCTCTCCCTATGGACTGCCGCGTTAAAACAGTGCAGTTTTGAGAGAGCTAACGTTGGCGCCAGACAGTGAGTTGCGGAGCTCCCGAAGCTATATGCAGCCCAGGTGACATGGTTTGTAATGTCCGGCGCTCGTTGGAACGTCGCCAGCTGTCGTGATTGGGTGACACGCCACTACTAGAGAATCATTAAGCGTCCTGACGCCTGAACCGGCTTGTCCTTCGTCTTGGAATTTGGTCTTTCGTCAAGTGACGACGTTTGTGTCTTCCATATGAGTGCACGGTTTTCACGAGACTGAATATACATGCTACGCGTGCAGAAACTTGGTAATATTTCAGTCGATCGTACTTGGATCCTCGTAATGCATATGTTGGCTAGCTTGGGCTGTAGCTCTAAGGGTTATTTCGTTTTCTCATTTCCCAAGCATTGTGAATTTGCAGCCGTTGAGTTCCTTTCCGAATTAATGTGCCTCGCATTTTATACCACCCGGCACTCAGAAGTCTGACAGCGCTGTCTCTCTTTTATGTGTGATAGTTCGGACACGTCTACTCAGTCTTTTATGCGAGGCCAGTATTGGTGCTCGCTCGTGACCTCTTTTATCACATCCAGAGCGCGATTCGTTCCCCGCCCATGTTCTGAGATCCGTGAGGGCAATACGATTCTTAAATTAGGAAGCAAGTGATGAATAGGGCTTCCCAAAGGAGGTGGCGTGGCGCACGCTATTTCTTCGTTAGCTTACTGTTCTTCTCTAGGTGAAATGTTTGACGTGAAAGGTAAAGCCTAACATCTTTTTGCGAGCCATATTCATCACGGAACTGTCTGAGTTTTGTCTTCGTTCATTGAATATCTTCAGAATATTTTTTGATGGACAACGTCGATAGCAGCAATCTGCAAACAAAGCATATGCCTACAGACTAGAGACTTTCATGCCATCGTAAGCACAAGGTGATAAAATTCTATAATGTCGTTTTTTGTGAAACTTTCTGCCAGGAGAAATCTCGAAGTTGGTAACCATGGTGTAGTGGCGTTTTTAAAGTCCGGCTTCATTATTATTTCTAAGCATTCCTGTATATCTCGTCCGTATTTTCTTTCTTTTAAGCTTTTACATTTGTTTCTTTAATTATTTAATTAAATTATGACAAGCAGAATGGGTGAACGCCAGGCATGTGACGCAACCAAATATTTGGCGTTGTAATCAACGCATTCTTCTGCGCACTTTGTGTCACCATTGCTTACGTCTTACTCCTAAAAAAACAAAAAACAAAAAAGAAACGTTGGCGAACGCATCGGTCCCGTTTGCATCGAGTTTGTGACGTTTTGTACAGCTCTATTAGCCATCACCATGTGTACTTTCTTAGAAGTACTCGCTATACGTGACCTCTGGAATCATGTGGTTGTAACTAACAAACAATAAAGCAATAGGCAGTTGAAGTCCGGCGTTCGTGTTGTCTTTCTCTTCTCGTCCGTGTTCAATTGTGCGCTGGAACGATGTTTCATAATACTAATCACAACCAACTAGCCCAGCTGTCCATACTTAGCGATATCCTTAATTTCCTTTGTTTTTCTGGCCCCTTACAGATATCGATATCTTATAGCGACCTGCAACCGTGCCTTTCCGTTTAGCTGGAAAGCACAACTCCAGCCTATAAAACTAGGTAATCTAGAGACTTCCGAAGAAGAACAAAAAGAAAAAAAAAAGAATGAAATGACGGTCCTTATTGCGCAAAGAATGGCGCCGAAGGCTGGAACGTCAACACACAATATGCCACGGAGCCGCCGATGAACGGCGGGAGTTGGGCGATGGAGCGTCATCCTGCGTGACAATGCTTGTTCGCCGTCGGCGTCAGCAGTCACCACCGACTCGCCTCTGTCGTCGCGGTGAGGAAGCCAGCCAGTTATCCTTCAAATTATTTTCGGCTTAGCAGCCACTTCCTGAAAAGCCGTCTCCCCGGACTCCTCCCCCCGCACCATGCGTCTGCGGGTGGAAAACGGCCGGAAGGGCCCAACGACGCGAGCGAAGCCACGCAACGAACCAACGCACGCAGGCAGCACTCGGAGGCGCGTACGTCATGCGGTGAGCGCCGGCAGCTGATATATATACGCACGCGAGACAGGGTGCGCCTTCCCGTAGGCCGCGCTTTGTTTGCTTGGCGGTCCAGAAGAAAGAGGCGGGAACTCGCGGTGCGATCGCGAGTTTTGCGGGCGCCGCAGGGCCTGCGGTGTGTTCGGTGGGTTTGTATGAGGGGGGCCAGAAAGGGAGCGTGTCTTCCCTCCCTCTCGATATATCGTCTCGACGTGGGCGGCGGCTCCGACTGCCGCTGGCGAAGTCTGCTCCGCGGCGGCTGTGTCTCTCCACGACAGATCCGCTCCATCACCGATCTGCTCCGCGCACCGTTCGGGCGTGAGTCCGATGCGGAGGAAAGCCGGCACCAAGGTGCCTCTTTCACACGCCCTTCACAGAACAATCGTGCTGTGCTGTGAGGCGGAAATGGAAAGATGGGGGAGAGCGTAGCGGACCTGTTTTTCTAGCTTTCACGCTTCGTTTCTCTACATCAGTGACTGACCTTTGTTTTAGTCATGCGGCAAAATATAAATTTGTTCCTTATTTCTCCCTTAAGCTACGAGTGCTTTGGCACAGGAAAACTTGAACGACCCATCTATAAGGCAGGGAAGTCATAAGCTCAGGAAACCAAGTAATTGAAAAGTGCTAACTCTTATTAGGTGAAGTCACGCTGTTTTCTTTTGTTTTTTTCTGCTGTTTTCAGCCATCCCGTCAACTGGTAGCTGTGGAAAGCTGACTCACTAAATATTTTGCTTAGCATTTTTCGTCTTCTGGAATGTGCCGATGCAAACAATTTCACATTGGCTAAGGAATGCTCGATACGTTAGGTTCAGTGTTTATGCTCACTCACTCACTCACTCACTCACTCACTCACTCACTCACTCACTCACTCACTTGTTAACTCAATGACTCACTCACCCTCACGCTTACTCGCTCACCCCACACACATAATCACTACCTAGCTCGCTCATTCACCTCCTTCGCTCACTCACTGTCCTACACAATCAATCAATCAACCAATCAATCAATCAATCAATCAATCAATCAATCAATCAATCAATCAATCAATCAATCAATCAATCAATCAATCAATCAATCAATGATTAAAGCAATCGATCCCGTTTGTCAGGAAAATGTTACCTCGACGCGAATTGCCATTATTTCGTCAAAACTGCTCGAAAAAGACGTAAACGAGTGAGAGAGAAGCGACTCACACGGGTGTCTTTTTCGCGCAGTTTTTCGTTAAGATGGAGCGATAATTTCTTCGGGTGCCCGCCGTGGTTGCTCAGTGGATATGGTGCTGGGCTATTGAGCTCAAGGTCGCGGGATCGAATCCCGGTCACGGCGGCCGCATTTAGATGAGGGCGAAATGCGAGAACACCCTTGTACTTAAATTTAGGTGCACGTTAAAGAACCCCAGGTGGTCCAAATTTCCGGAGTCGCCACTACGGCGTGCCCCATAATCAGATAGTGGTTTTGGCACGTAAAGCCCCATAATTTAATTTTTTGTCATTTCTTCGGGTAATTACAATCTCTGTGCTTCTGTTTCCAAACTACAGCTATTCTCTGCACCTCACAGACCATCTTCCAATCGCGAGACGCCAAGAACACGATGACCACTCTTATCGTATTTCCACGCAGTTTGGAGTTGACGAACTGTCTATTTCGGTGTTAGAAAGAAAACACAGCACTACGCGTACTACGAGCACACTAATTCTATCGACCGGCCCCGCAACATATGCTCAGAAGCATAGCCTAAGGAAGTTACAATAGAAAGTCACTGAAGTGCTTGTCAGATATCCCTGGGCGGAAATCAGGTGCACTGAACGAGAACCGCACTAATTAGAACTAGTGTATCCCATATACAAAAAAAGAAAGCGAAATTATAAATGCGTGTTTAAAATGAAGGGAGAACAAGACCCATGTGGCATGAAGATCAAGACAAGGCACTGGCGACCGCGAAGCTGCAGGCGAAACTACTAGGCGCAATCGGCCAAGCACGGAGAATGATAGGGCGGTAATTAATGGCGCGAACTACGTGACCAGGCAATGAAGAAATATAAAGAAGGCACTGTCATTTCACCCCTCGGAGGATGACACCAAATAAAAAGACATGGATAGAGAAAAAATTAATACAATAATTGGGGAAAAAAATGCACGTCAGGAGACCGGTGATGCTGGAGATTGAATCAATTTTACAGGAGCGCAAGTACATCGATGGCTGCTGCTTCCAGGTTCTCTTCTGCTGCTGCCACGAGCGCCGTGGAACGAATAGCCTCCGGCGTTAAATATGCCGGCGTCATTATCAGTGCTCCACGCTGCTCACGTATACTTTTCCCCATCCCTCGGCACTTTCTCTTTTTCTAAGGACAGAAAAAAAAATTAAAAAAGAAGTGCCACCGAAGTACGCAAACGTTAAACAAGTCGACTCGGGCCCACGAGGAGAGGAGTCGTTAGTGACGATGAACGAGCAAAGACGGGGCCACGAGTGCCCGCGCGAAGGAAACGAGGAATTCCTGTAGCGTATAGCGCCTGCCTGCTTCTCCATTGTGATCCTTCGCTTCCGCGTTGCTCTCCACGTGACTATGTAGTTGTTGTTTCCTGTTTGTATGTGGGTTTGCTCTCGTAGAAAGAAAGCTATGTTGTCGCTTTTCAGCATGTATTGAAGGGTGATTTCGTCGATGCTCTTAAGATGCTGTTTCTGTACCTGGTGGCGGTTTCACATTGTGATTCTGAAACGCTCAACAGTCCTAAAGAAACAATGCGAAGAAATTGCCTTTCAGAACGTCTCAATCTTTTTACGTTCTGTATGTGAGTGCGTGTTTTCGCGGATGCGTATCTGTGTTTAGCAAGTGACCATGGGCTAAAAACATGCACACACTCGCTTTTATTCTATCAGATTTGTTTAAATCTTGAATTTTGTTGTATTGATTACCTCGGCACAGTCGTCTGAATACTGCTAGTGGGAAAGTGTGCTACAACAATTTAGTGCAAACTTATATGAAAGCCCAGAAAAAGTGTGTGTAATATGTTAAAAAAAGAAAGAAGACATGTGTTCGCTATTTGTTCAGCTACCTATACGAAAACAGATAATAAAAATCGTTGCTGCAGTATAATAACAGGATATAAATGCTACAGGGGGGGGGGGGGGGGCAATTCAAGCAAATTTTTGGAAATGGAGGGAAGGCATCACCACAGATATGAGCATGCCACTGATAAAATTGCTTAGTACTGATGATATAAACATTCGTACGCATCAGTGGTCAACAGGCCAAAATATAATCACAGTTCACTAGAAAGTATACGCAGTTGAGAATTAGTTTTTAACTGTTCGCTAGTATAAAGGACACTAGCCACTTTTAACATATCTGTCCTGCAATTCTACTAGCGTTATATACGCTCCTCGGGGCGAAAACATGGGCACAGGGTACGCTTCCCGTGATTATAGCCTGCACGTGCGTCTCATGATTTCGTGCGATAGTATTGCTCGTACTGGTGTCCACAGTTCGCGTAGTATAGGATAGATAAACTTCATTAAAATAATAAAGAATAATCGGAATAATCGTTAATGGTCGAGGCCTCTTGTCCAGGGTTCCACTGGCTCTTGCCATCTTAGCTCTCTGGATCAGGTTGAGCTGGTCGTCGAAGACCTAGCTGCGGAGCAGTGCCTCCCTATGCTCCCTCGTGGTGTTCTATGTTGCGTAGCACGCACTCCATCGTAATCTGGTACAGGGATGTTGTGGCCGCGGACCACGGGCATTTGTCCCTGTAGGCTGTGAGGTGTATGCGACGTAATATGTGTAGGTTCGTGTAAGTGCCTGTCTGGAGCCTACGCCAGGCAGCGGCATCCTCTGTCTCTAAATTTCAATGGGGTGGTGGGTATCGCAAGTGACTGCCTCTGTGGTAGTTCACGATGGCTGAAAACTCGAGGTCGACAGGGTCCAGGTTTTCTGCAGCTGGCGTCATGAGTGCTAGGTTATGCACGAATCCTCGAGCTGCTCTGTCGGCCTGCAGGTTACCCGTGATGCCAGTGTGGCCCGGTATCTAGATTATGGTTTTGGTGGTTATGTCTTCAGTGTGCTCCTTGAGTATTTGGGCTAGGACTTGTGCGGCAAGTGTTCCTATTCTTCCCTGTACGTAGTTGTGGCAGGCCTGCTGGTAATCCGTGAGGACCGGCAGTGGTTTGTTGGCGTGTTGGCCTTCGCTGATGGCTAACGCGATGGCCAGTTCTTCGGCTTCCGTGGTCGTGCAGGGGCGGGTCGATGCAGTGGAGGTAACGTGACCTCGGCGGTCGCAGACCACTGCCACTGCGTTCTTGTTCTTCTTTCCACACATGGCGGCGTCCATAAAACGTACAGTTCGCACAGTACAGTTCCATGTCCAGAGCGTCTGGACATGGAACAAACCACGCCTAACGTGTAAATATCGTGCGCTCACGCCATTTTTAGAGCGCAGCTCTTTGGCGCCCGTCCCCACGTTTCTCGTCGCCGTCGGCCTCGCCGTAACCAAGGTCATCATCCGCGCGCTGCTCTAGCTGCGCGCGCTCCTCCTGTCATCTCTCGCGCGCGGCGCGAGTCTTGCGCTCTACCTGTCCTCCAAAGCCGGGTCACCGTCCACTACGCCCTCACCGTCCCATCTCCCGCTGTCGCGGCACTGCCGCAGTGCCGGCGGCGGGTGCTCCTTGCCGCCTCGCGCGTGATCCATGGCTCTGCGCTCATCCGTCTCCGCGCCGCGTCGCATCGCGTGGCTGTACGGCTCTCAAGGGCCGTTTATAGTCCGACGTAACGCCCGCGCGCGCGCGCACCCTACGTCACCTTGGTGAAAACGACACCTCTATAGTCGGGCGCACCGGCGCAGCCGACGTAACCGGCGGCTTCTAACGCGCCCCGACGGGCCCGGCGCCAATATGGCTCCTGAGCCATTCGCGCGTCGAAGTCGGCGGAACTCTCGCACCACAATGGATTGCGCGCGAAGAAAAAGGCGTCAACACAGCTCCGCAGACGGCTTTTGCGGACGGCGCGCGACATGGCGAACGTTCTGCGCATGCTCCGAAGATAGCAGCTGGTGGCGCGCGCGTTGTAGAGGGGATGGCATCTCGGCTGGCGCAGCGCAACCGACGTAGCGTGACTGACCGCGAACGACGCTCGCCCGCGCGCCGATAACGTCAGACTATAAACGTGCCTTCAGCCTTGTGACTTTGTCTCTCGCTTCCTCGTTTGCGGAGCGCATTCCTCAGTGGCATCTGTCGCCTCTGTCATGCAGTGTTTGCGCCTGGCTGTCCTCCTCCCGCCTCTACTCTTGCCCTATACCTCCCCTTACCTGGGGGCATGGAAAGGCAGTTATAGCGTTTCGTCCCCTTACTTCTACTGTGCGGCCACATTCAAGCCTGTCTGTGAGTGAATGAGCGTGTGACCTCTACACAATACCCCTGTTCTCCACCCGTTTCCTCATCCCACATTAGAAGAAACATTAAATAATAATTGCTAATCTCCCCATCCCCCCTCTCCGCGGCGGTGACTCAATATAAAATGGCGCGATGGCGCGCCGCTGGAGCACCGGCTCGATGGCGGCGGATCAGGGTGTGTGCTGCCCAATCCGAAACGCAGAACCGCCTCCGTTCGGCACTGCATGCGTGTTCTGTATGTGGCTGCCGTTTGTTGAGATAAGGCAGCAGATGCGCTCAAAGATCGCATTACTAAGAAGCGTAATCGTGGGCCAATTTTTTTTCCATATTTTTTTCATTACATTTGTTTGTCGGCTGCCGTTGTCAAAATTCCGAGGAATAACTTTGTAAAGAATGAAATACAAAATATGAGCAACTTTAGTGGTAGAAGAGTGGTTGGCTATGTGGGGTTCGGAACTTGGTTCGAAATTCTTTTTTTACTTATACTTTCGTCGAGTCGAAGTCATCAAAGAAATACACAGGGACGGGAAGTAGCAAACGAATCCAGGTTAGTCAACTGCCACCGAAAATTTCGTGACGCTGCGTGATTCACTTTCCCCGAGCACTCAACAGGCGCACTTTACCCCCGCAGAAACGCCATAACGCCACGAGCATCCCCGTCATTGTGCGCTAAAATCCCCGTAAGCAGGAGCATTCCAGGCCGCGCATGGATCCGGCCCGATTATCATCTCCCCTACTCCCGAGACCGGCAGGAAGTGACGCAGGGTGGCGCGCGAAGGCATCGCACCGGAAGCGAATTTCCTGCCGCAGTCTCGTTGATTCCAGCCCGAGTTCGTCCGTGCTGCGGGAGCACCGTGCGCAGAGACGGAAGGGTGCGCAATCAAGCTTGCGAGCCCAGGAGGCGCGGTGGCGTGACGCTTCAGCTATGCACACTGACACGCGTGAGCGCTATGCATTGTGCCGCCATCCTCCGGAAATTCAAAACCGGCCTCTCGCGAGACGGTTTCGGCCGCCCGCATCCCCTCGGCAGCATCTAGCCGCGTGGTCCCGCGCGTAAAAGCTTCGCAACCACCTCGCACGGGGATTCGGGTGCGAGCACCAGCCTACCACACCGCGCCGCACTTTAAGCGTTCGGGATGAGCGAGCGCGTTGTCGGGCGCAGAGAAAGAGTGGACGTCTCCCTCTCGGACTCGGAATAGAAAACTGACTCCGCCGCACGCGGCGCTATGCCTTCATCCGTCGGTGAAGGGATATCGGGTCTCGAGAGACTCGGGGGGCGGAGGACAACGCGACTATTACTGGCAGCAGCACGCTGCTACAGCGGCTCCCGGGAGCGTCAGCCGAGTGTGCGAGAGAGAGGGAGGTACAAAGGGGGGAGAACGCATCAAGAGAAAGGGGAGACGCTGTAACTCCCGGATCCCGCTTGCGCAGCGTTGTTGCTGAAATGAGCTTTTGCTGCGCTGTTGGACGGTCGGTCTTCCTTTCCCAGTGATTAAGCGCCGCTAAAGACTTCACTTCTAATTAAAGCCTATTTGACTGTGAAGCTTCATACAGGGCGAAAAGACAGTGAGATTCGAGGCGCCACTGCCGGCAGAGGGGATAGATGGCGGGTAAATGAAGGGGGGAAGAAACGACGACGCCCGGATAGAAGATGGATCCTCCACTTGGTGTACAGGCGGAACTTATACTAGGATGTCCACTCCAGCGAGCATGCTCCTCTCCACGAGCGTTTATGCGCAAAGCGAGAGGGAGACCGGAAAACGGATGAGCCTCATATAAAACGTGCGTCGCGCTACGCCTGTCGACACAACGTCCCTATTAACGCTGGGATGTTAACGTAATAAACGCCGGCAACGTAGAGGAGCAGCTTGATTAAAAGTGAATTGAAAACATTGTCGTCAGCCGGCACCATACTGTGATCAGCGATGACTGAACTTCTGACGAGCCATTATGTGCAGAAACCAGTTTGAGTACGAACTATGTTCCGATGAACCGCTTGGCGAGATTATGGTTCTGAGTATTTGACATCGCTTATTCTGGATTACATGCTTATGAATTAATCACCACCCGTTTACTCATAACTTTCCTCTGACAACCAGTTTCGCCTAAAATGCATTGATAAAGAAACTATGCGACTACAAGTGGCATTGCGGTCGACTATTTTATGAACGAAGTTGCACTTCAGCATTGTTGTTTCTGAAGTGCCAGTGTGCGCAAGATCGGGTATGGCGAATGTGAACAAATGTTCTGCATGACCAGCTGCTGTCGTGAAAGGCTCCGAGTCTAATTGCTTCGTTCTATTGCTAAATGAAAACGCAATGGCAGTAAATACCACGCGTCATAAATGCACACATTTCAAGGTTGCGACCCAATCTCTTAAACACAGAATACATATTGCGCGTCTCCTATACAGGGGTCTCTGTGGGTGTAATTTTTCCGATGGAAGTTTTAATACGTTAGCATTAGGGGAACCAAACTGGCAAAAAGTGCGTGTTTGGGCGTAGTGCAACTAACTGATAGCGGTTTGCTCCAGACCACCGTGAGTTGCACTTCTCCCCTCGAAGAGGCAGGACGTGTGTCGAGTGAGCTCCTGAACAACAGTTTCAAATGTGGCGAACGCGGTCTAAATGCTGGATCAAGGACCTCCAAGACGTGCGACGCAATGCTACCCCATTTCTCTCGCATGTACAGCTAAATTGCCACTGAATCTTTTAAAAGTGCGAACTGACGTAATCTCCCCGTTTAAATTGAAAGGCAAGAAAAGGATACATTTCTTTGTCGTGCTATGTTAAAATGACCATTTGTCCCCTAAATGAACCTTAATCAGGTTAGTCCTACCATTACATTTATTTCAGGGATTTTAATAAGACGCCATGCACCATTTTCAGCAACTGGTAGCAGAACTGCGACTCCAACTAAAACCTCACCTTCGTGTTAAGAATATTAAGGCTCATTCACACCGGCGACTAACAGCGGTCGCGCGACCAAGTTGGGCTCGAAGCGACCAGTCGCAAATGGTCGCAATCGGTCCCTTTTCCCGAAAAATGACTATTAAGGCCAGTGGCTCGCTGCTCGATTTCTCAGTCGGGCGACCATGGTCGCAAAACTGCTAAACCTGTCACCGGCGCACCGAGAGTTGCATTAGCATGTGTTTTCATCCAGCGTCCTCCTGCGTCGCACCAAATACGAAGTCCACGCCACCATGGCAGACTACAGCTATCTAACTAGTGTCTTGCCTCGTGATGACGGGGCGCAGCAGTTCCGGCAGCGTGTCGAATGTACGTGGTAGCATTCGCAGGAAGCTACCCAGCAGCAAAAGAAAGCGCAAAAATTAAGCACCGATTCCCACGTAACGTGAAGTAAAAATTACAACTCACTGTCGATAATACTCGTCATGCGCCGCGGAGTTGCGGCAGGAGGCGGCTAGCGTGGCCGGCCACTTATGGCGAACGGAGGCTCGGGCGCGCCCACTAGCGTCTCTTTGTCTTTGGAGGCTTCTGCCCTGCCACAGCTTACACACGGTAGAGCACATCCGCATAGTGACGACGTCTTCTTCGCTAGAATCAAAATGCTTGGCTGTCGCCGGAACGTGAAACCCGCGAAGTACGAGCGAACTGCATAGATCCCCAGAGCTGTCGCTGAGAACGATTATCTCCGGGATTGCGACTTGCACGTCGCGCTCGGCCAGGCTTGCGGTGTGAGCATCAGTCGCCTTCAGTCGCTTTTTGGTCGCCAGTCGTAAATGGTCGCGCGACCGCCTCAAGTCGCCGGTGCGATTGAGCCTTTAGTCGTCCCTTACTGCGCGTAGTCTCGATAAGCTAACATCTATAGCGCGTGCAAATAAATTCTTGGAGCATTTTGGAAGCTGTAGTGCTGGGTCCAATTAATTTGGGGCCAATTTGCTAAACTGACCGCACGTAAAAAATGTTTCGTACTACTGCCGCACCTCTGCTACAATGCCACTGATTCGTTCCTTTCTTTTTACAGTTCTTTTTTACTCTCCGCTTGCTTTCTCATCTTTTCTCTCCTTACCCAGTCCCCCTGTGCAGAGTAGCCAACCGGCCACTTAATCTGGTTAACCTCTCTTTCTTTCATCTCTTGTTTTCCTGCCGGTTTTTACCCACAAATCTCTAGGAAAACTGCCGTCAAAAAACATATGCAGCAAAAAAATATCCTTAAAAACTGATTTAGTGACCCGCTGGCAATTGCCTTTACTCTCCAGCACGCTGCTTGGTTTCACAGAGATATCGTAGAACCACAACCAGGAAGATCAGCAGAGGGAAGGATTGGCGTTATCAGAGCCTCTCAGCACCTGCGAAACCATCGCCACCTCCCCCCGAAAGGAACTAGCAGAGCTGCGCGTCATTGTTTTAGGCAGCGGGCACTCTAAGCCGACCCAGCATGATTCCCCGGCTGGTCCCCGTCGCACGTGTCAGAAAGCAGAAGGTCCAGCTTCCGTGGCCAATTGCGCCGAGCGAGCCCTTCAACCATGCGCCTCCCAAATCATTGCCGATGCAAATCCGTGATCTCATCTCGCCTCCCACTTTTCGATGGTCCGCGCCAGTTCCGAATGTTTACGCAGCGCACCGTCACGCCTATGAGGCGGTGAGACTCGAGTGCGCTTTCGACGACGTCGTTTGAATCAGAATGGACCCACGAGGCTGCCAAGTGCGCGACAAGGGAGTCAGGGAAGGAAGGAGTCTAATGTAGCTCCCTCTTCATGTTTCGCTGACTGCGCGTTTCTAGTAGGGTACGACCTGAGCGAGGAGGTAATGAAAAGAGGAAGTGAGCGAAACTTGTTTTCCCTACTGTGTACCATTGGCCACAGCCGCTAGAGGAGGCGTTCCCTTCTGAACATGAATATATGGTGAGCCCTTAGAACACAAGAAGGGTCGAGATTCTCATGGCCAACCGTATACACAGTGATGATTTCTAGAAACTGGTGGCATTGAATAGCGACGGTGAAAGATAAGAGAAAGCAAGGAAAGCAGCGGCTGGGATATGAACCAGACAAGCATCCGGTTTGCTACCTTACACTGGGGGTAAGGAAGAATATAACACAGAAGGCACGGGGTGGTAACAGCCATTTGTTGCGAACACATCGCATTGGAAATCTAGCTTAAGAGTAGTATACTTGGCGTATATTGTTTTGTACTTATCCACGTCTTGTCAAACCTTCTTTGCGGTGTGAGAAAGGTAGAAATGACAAGAGGATGACTAATGTGCCGACTAATCAGAAACGCTGCTCAGCAAGACCGGAAAAATAAGAAAAGAAATACAATGTACACAACCTTCATATGATTACAAGCAACCGAATCGTTGTTATTGAATTGAAGTGCGCAGAATTATTTTGCAGCTTTTTGACAACAACGGGGACGGTGGCACTGTTCTACGTGTCGGCACACGACATGTAGACCGTACGGTCTCCTTATATGTTCACCTCGGCTCCATTTGTAAGTTCTTTATCTGATTCTACCGGTTAAATAGCGCTGCTTGCCAGCACACACACACACACACAAACACACACACACACGCACACACGCGCACGCACGCACGCACGGACACACACACACACACACGCACGCACACACGCGCACGCGCTCACACACACACACACACACACACACACACACACACACACACACACACACACACACACACACACACACACACACACACACACACACACACACACACACACACACACACACACACACACACACACACACACACACACACACACACACACACACACACACACACACACGCACAAAGACGTTATTCTGCCTAAAGGTAAATTGCAGGCAAAAAATCCGTGAGGTGGCTGTGCTAGTTCTGTCACATGACGCAGAACACGAGCATGACGCATAAAGTCAAGAACACGATAGCTGTGGGAAGAAAAATGCGGTACCACCCTCGTTAAAAGGAACTGGCAATTTCGCTCGAAGACAAAGCATTTAAAGGAATGGCAAAGTTAAGCGTTGTGCTCGAGCTCCTTCCGCGGTGTTCTAACCACACCCAGAGGTGATATGGCACGACGTAGCCCGCGAGACAACTGGTGCTGCGCAGCCGCAGCAGTGATCTGTCCAGGCGTGTCACGACGTTGTCGCGATGAGTAACGCCGGCATGAAGACCGATGGAAAGCCGTCGGTGTTTGTCACCGCCAGATGAAACACGTATTTAGCTTGGTGTTTACTGTCCGTTCCGCTCAGACAAGTGCATGCACGACGTGTGGTACGAACACAACACCTCACCGAGAACGGTAGCTTGTGTGAGCGCAACGCTCATGCCGGCAGCGGAAGCCGGAACGTTGCCCTGGCGGCGGCAGTGTGAGGGTGTGTTCACTTTGCTTCCTCTTTTCTTTCCTTTTTTGGTTTTTGCTGCCAAACGCCGGCCAAGTGAACGAACTCAGCAAACTAAGTTTCGGTCTTTTAACGGTTGCCGCTGAAAAACACATCTAAACATGAAGATGGCATTACGCAGCCTACACTCGTCTTTGACGGTACACTGTTCCTACTTCTTTAATTCGATGGTTTTGCCACAAGGCATGATGAGAAAAGTGTGCAGCACCGTCTCGTGTAGAAACTGCCGCATTATATTGAGGTTCCTAATTGTTTTCACATTTAGAAAACACATAGTTGTTGTGGTACAAATCAAACCGCCGTATAGGATTCCTTTCATACGAAAGTTGCGTAACTTGTGCCTTTTTTTGTTATGCCTAATTTTTGACACCGCGCTGTCAAATGCATTAGTAATTAAGATCTTTGGATTGAGATAATCGTATCACTCTAGCGGAACCATTCGTAACAAAAAGAAAATGAAATTGTTCGCCGAATAAAGTTTCTGGAGTATGTGTCCAGCACTGCAGCGGGCAAGGAAAGAAAGCTTACCTCATTTTTCCGAGTTATATCATAACAGTTTAGCGTTCAGGCTCTGTTGGTGACAGTTTACTCGAAGCACAAATGCTGCCGGAATGAAAGACCCTGAAATGGCATTTTCGTAAAGGGTCTTTTCTTTATGGTTCGGTCATGTTTGTGTCGATGGCCACGGCTGTAGCGCAAATGCGGCACGCCACACGCACCGGCCGTGCTGCCTTCCCTTCAGCTTAGTTGCTCTCATTCGTTTTTGTGTTACTCTTAGGCCTTTGTTTCGACAACGCACGGGCAGCGGCAGATCCAGATGGAATGGCAAAAAGCTCAAGCACGTTTTCGAAGCACCGAACGTCGCCTTACTTGTCGGTACTCGTTTAATGCTGGCTTACGAGGTATTGCGTTCGTTCTTTAGACGTAGTTTGCGCCAGAAAATGTCGTTGCGTTGCTGCTTTCGGCAGGTCTCCTTGGAATTTTGTTTCTGTTGAAACAAAAAGTGGTTGGCTAAAGTGTTTGTTTAAGAGTAAGGACGAATCTGAAATGGCAAGCGAGAAACTCAAAGTAAACAGCCTTCAGCAACCGAGTTAGAAGAGCTCTCCTATACAGCGAAATTGATCTTGACGTACTATTATGAGCAATGTGAAAGGGAACATAGGAGCACGTGTCTAACAGCCTCGAAACAGACTCGGAGTGATACGCGGATGACGCTGTGAAAAACAGAGGAGGAAAGGAGGGCGCTCTTCCACTAACTTTTCGCACTGCCACCACGCTGGCATTTCTACAAAGCAGCAGCCTACGTCATTTCGCCGATAATATGGTGTCGTCCGACAGTCGATAAGACGATAATCGTCGCAGTAACTTGCACCGATTCATTCTCTTTTCTTTCATTCATACTTTCTTTTTTCTTCGCGTAACCGCTTGATAGTACTCTTAGACCAAGCTTGCCCTGTATTTCAAACCGATTCTTTATTTGAATCGGCGCACCCGGTTGTTAGCGGCACATCGAACAGCGGCGGCGCTCGAACCAATGACGACAGACGAATAGAATAAATAAAAATGGAAAAAAAATTCATAAACTCTCTCTCGCGCGACTTTGTTGCGCCAAGTTCGGTCAGAAAAATTAACGTAGCACACTGCAGTGGCCCTCGCAGAGCAGTCAACTGCGATTTTGTGGCCTCAAGATTCCTCGAGTGCCTCTTACACAGCGGGAAGATATAACAGTAGTGTCTAAAATAGGTTATACGCAGCGCAATATTGCTCTCGTGACAGGCCGCCCATTGAAAACGGTCAACAGGATGATCCATGTTTACCGAGACGAAGGAAGTATAAACGATGCGACGCACCGCAGGCGATCCCGATCAACAATGAACTTAGCATCGTGGCTGCCGTCCGCGACAAACCATTTCAAAGTGCAAGGCAAGTTCGAGGTGCTCTTGGCCTGGACAACTTGAGCGACAGCACGGTACGACGAAGGCTTAGAGAAGCAGGACTGCGAAGTCGCATCGCCGAACAGAAACCTCTGCTCACCGCAGCCAACAAAGCAGCTCGCCTGAGATTCACTACTGAACACTGTGCACCGCAAGCTGAAGCGAGGGCGAGTGGTAGTATGTGGTTTCCTCCCATGAGTCCACGTTCTCGAGCCGCTAGGACCAACGAAAGAGAGTGTGGCGGACCGAAAACACATGCTTTAGTCCGCAGAATATCCAGGAGGTGGCCGCCAGCGGACGCGTGTCTGTGAACGTCTGGGGGGCGATTTCCCACGAAGGCATGTAGGCCCACTAGTCAGAATTGATGGGAAGTTGATCCAGTGCTGCGCATTGCACTCTGCTCGAGCACCAGATGATCCCCTATGTGTTGAACGGGCCGCACCCCGATGGGTGTTATTTTTTCCAGCAGGAGTTGTCTCCCATTCACACATTGAAGGACGTGGCGCACCTTTTTGAAGAGCGAGGGGTAATGCTACTTCAGTGGTGCGCGAAGGGTGCCGACACGAACTTTATAGAGCACGTTTGGGGTCGTATGAAAGTGAACTTTTCAAAGAGGTCCCTAGACTTGGCCAATTCCGACCAACTATGGGAAGCAATATAACATGAGTGGAAGTGCCTTCAGCGTGATACCACATTCATCGAGGCTCTGTATGCGTTTCTGCCCCAAAGATTGGCGGCCGTCGTTCAAGTCAGCGGTGGCATGACGCGTTATTAGGCCACCAACGAGCAAAACAAAGGACGAGCATAAGCTGGGACGACGCTATTGCATCATTTCATTTGCTTCAATCTCTTTTAATATTCAACAATCGCCTATAAACTTATTTTGAACTCACCCTTACAGCGCATTTTCCCCCGATTTACAAGATTTACCATAAATCAATATCGAAGTAAATAACAGAGCTACGTTTTCTAACGAATCGGCACAGAAAGTTAGCAGTGACGCAATATTTGACAGTGCTATCACTGCCTGCTGGCGATGCGAAGTTCCGCACTTTGCAGACGCACGGCGGGAGTGCGAACAGTTGTTAAAACAGCGTCCCCCCTTTCCACTTTGTTTCCGACGGCGGCCACTGCGTATCACCCATAGCAGGGCCTGAGGGCGTTTTCTACGCGTTCCTGTTCCCTTTCATAAGGATCGTAATAGTACCTTCGTGCTCGGCCAGCGGTTGGGCTGTTCAAGAAGGACGCGAGACTCGGTTTAATTTATCTTATGCAGCAAACAACGCGGGCACTTAAAAAATATAATTCACAGAAATGCCAAGCAGGGCTTTGCCACTTCCGGTGTCAACAGCACAGGTCCGGTGAAATTAGCGTGTTGTAGAATTGATTTGAAGGCTCGGAGGAAAAAAATTGGGAGGCGAAAAAAGAAATGGTTTATAGAGCGCGTTAGGCGCGCAACCTATTGTCATTTTGTAACAGTCATTAGAAATTCACCTTTTATAGAAATTCGTTTCCTAAGGTAAAATGTCATTTACTGAATTTCGTTTTTAATATCGGTCTCAAACGCTCATTGCAACTTACGTTCGATTATATAATGGTAATTCATTCTACGCTTCGGAAAATAATTTCCACTTGAGGAAAATGGTTAAAACGAGATTTCTTTTAACCGGAAATATTTGGTGTCTCGTGCAATACAGAATATATTATTTTCTTGTTACTTCTAAAGTTAACGTTATCCGAATATATGGCGGTTAACCTTACCTTCTGCCGGGTTGTGTTTCAAGCGGATGGAAAGGCTGCTACTTACGCAATAAAAAAATGGCAGCATGTTACACTCCTGTAACACGTGAAGGCGAAAGCCTGCTGCACACGTGGTAGTGCATAACTTATCCGATCGGAGTGGTCAGAATTCGTGCAAGACATAAAGAGCTTCAGTGTATTGCGCTGTAGATTGATTTTCTCAACGACACATGTGAGCACCTAATGCGCTATCTGAATGTTCTTTCTTTCTTTCTTTCTTTCTTTCTTTCTTTCTTATTCAGCCATTGCATCTTTGCTTGCTTACGAGGGTATGAGCCATTCCAGATGGTCGTTTTTTTTTTTTTTTCGGGTACGAGCCATTGCTGGTGATGATGATGTGATAACTTTATTTGGAATCCGGCGATTGGGAGGCCCGGGCCTGGGGCCGCCTATATGGCCACTGGGAGCTGCTGCTCCCGTGCGGCTTCCTTGGCTCGCTGGACGGCCCAAAGTTGGTCTTGGAGTTCTGAGCTGAGCAGCACGGCCGACCACCGCGCCCGTAGATTTTCTGGGGAGACTGCCATTTTATTTTGGTATATTTCACAACCCCACAACATGTGTTGAAGGGTGGCTCTAACAGACTTGCAGAGCTTGCACATATCGCTCTCGTATATATCGGGGTAGAAAGTTTTTAGTTGCACGGGACTCGTATAAGTTTCTGTTTGTAGTCGCCTCCAAGTAACGGACTCAGCTCTGTTCAGTTTAGTGTGAGGCGGTGGTAATACTCGCCACCGATTTTGATAGAATTTGGTAATATCGCTAAATCTTGTTAATATATCTTTTTCTCTCCAGATTTCCTCCTCCGCGTTCTCCTGACCGATGGAAGTCACTCTTTGCTCAGCTCGGCGAGTGAGACCTCGAGCTTCGCGGTGTGCTACCTCGTTGACGTTGATTGCGGGAATGTCTAAAGTCGTATGCGCTGGGAACCAGAGCAATTGCCTGCCGTTCTTCTCTGCATTGGAGAACTTTGCTTCATTGGCTCTGATGATGTGCCATGCCTCAGGAGAGATCCTACCTTTTGCATAATTTCTAATGGCCGCTTGAGAATCACTAATGATGTACTGAGCATTCGTGGAGACCAATGCTAGTGCAATGGCTACCTCCTCTGCGGTCTCGGAATGTTTGGTATTAACTGATACGCTTGTAAGGAGTTTTTGGGTGTGATCTACGATTACTGCTACATAGCTATTTCTGTCTGGGTATTCAGCAGCGTCTACGAAGGTTGCTCTGTCGTCTGACCCAAAGCTTCGGATAATTTTCTCTGCTCTACTCTTGCGTCTGCCGTCGTTGTAACCTGGATGCATGTTCTTGGGTATATTTGGTACTAGGAGTTTGTCACGAATTTCTCTCGTTATCGTCCTCTTTTCCCCGTATAAATTGTGGTAATTCATTCCTAGTTTGCTTAGTATATGCCGTCCCGTTTTGGTTTTGGTTAGTCGCTCTGCTTGAGATGTTTGTTGTGCTTCTATGAGTTCGTCCAGTGTGTTGTGGAGTCCTAGCCTTAGCAAGAGATCCGTGCTTGTACTGATGGGAATACCTAGTGCTAGTTTGTATGCTTTTTTTATCATGTTGTTAATTTTACGCTTTTCAGCTGCAAACCAATTGTGGAAGGCTGCTATGTATGTGATCTGACTGATTACGAATGATTGTATCAGCCGTATGATATTTTCTTCCTTCATACCTTGGTGCTTGTTAGTAATTCGTTTGATTAATCTCATGGTGTTTGTTACCTTTGTGTCTAACTTCTTTACGGTTTCCCTATTTGTGCCTTTGTTCTCGATTACCAGACCCAGCACTTTGAGCTGGTTGACTATTGGGATATGCCGCCCGTTCTTGGTGTGTAGCTTGATTTCCTCATGAGCCTTGTTTCTTTCGTATCCTTTGGGAGGCCTGCCTCTAAGTGTGGGGCGGTACAATAGAAGTTCAGATTTCTCTGCAGAGCATGTGAGGCCTGTTCCTATGAGGTGTTCCTCTACTGTGTTAATTGCAGTCTGGAGTCGTTGTTCTATTGATCCGTCGCTGCCATCACAGGTCCAGATAGTAATATCGTCCGCGTAGATTGTGTGATTCAGGGACTCTATGTGATTTAATTTTTCGGGGAGTCCCATCAAGACGAGATTAAACAGCATCGGCGAGATAACAGCGCCTTGCGGCGTGCCGGCCCCCCCTATGTCGATCTCGGGCGACTTGAGCCCTCCGACGGAGATGACTGCTTTCCTATCTGATAGGAAGCTCTTGATGTAGTTATACGTCCGTTGCCCTAGTCCTATTCGTTCGATGTTTTCCAATATGGTTGCGTGGTTGGCATTATCGAAAGCTTTTTTAATATCAAGGCCCAAGATGGCCCTTGTCGAGCGCGTTTTATAATCGATCATCTGATGCTTAAGTTGGAGCATATAGCATCTTGTGTCGAAAGATTTTTGCGAAATCCTATCATTGTATCTGGGTATATGTTATTATCCTCTAAGAAGTTGTCTACTCTGTTTAAAATTACATGTTCCATTAATTTCCCGACGCAGGATGTTAGGGAGATTGGTCTAAGGTTGTCGATCTCAAGCTTCTTACCAGGTTTTGGAATAAGCGTTATCGTCGCTTTCTTCCATTGAGCTGGCACTTCTCCCTTTACCCAACACTCGTTTATGTATTCTGTTAATTTGGCTATCGATTCATCATCGAGGTTCCTGAGAGTCTTGTTGGTTATACCGTCCGGGCCTGGGGCGCTTCGATGATGATATTTTTGGACCACTCGACTAGACGCCGCTTCTTTCGGGTGTGAGCCATTGCAAGGAGCCTCTTAAGGCTTTCGCCTTAAAAAGGAAGGGATGTACCTTATGAGTCTTTTCCTTTTATGGTCTTGAGATAATTATTGGTGTAAATTAGTTCATTCATATGTATACATTCGTACCATAAAAACAGAGCTTGGCAAACAGGCCGCAAGATCTTTTCTAGGGGAATACGAACTTGCAATTTAGAATACTTAGTAGACGAATCATTGACTTGTTGCATTTTAATGCGTGACATTATGGCCTATTTGAGCTAGCGTATTGTACAAATCTGTCAGAAAGCGAGAGAGAAAGAAAATGTCGCTCTTTTAAATTAAAAGAAGCGGGAGAACGGAATCGAGAAATGTATTTTACAGTACAAAGCGTAACTGAAACAGACGGCGTCACTTATTTTTCTGCCCTTTGCAGAGAAGCACTTCAGATAACCTACAGAAAGTGTTGTGAGTTTCTGCACGGTAAATGCACGATCTAGCCCGGTCAGACTGTCCTCATCTTGACGTCCCTGAGACCAAGATGACGACAGAGACTGACCAAATTCATTCCGAAAAGCGGAAGCGTGCGCCAGCTGAGACTCGCATGAAAAAGTGAGATGGCGCGGTGCAAGTTTATGTTTTCATTCTGCGGGTCCCCACTTCCGTGTCGGACGTACCAGCCACGCTCTGACAAAGCCAGGAGACGGCCACGCACGCCTTTCGGAAACACCGGGCCCTGATTCATTCGATTGCAGTCCAGACGCGTGCGCGTCATCCCAGCGAGCTCTCTCCCGTCTCTGCTCTAAGCCCTGCTTCATGTTTTGTATTTTCTTGCCTTTTACTAAGGTTCGCGTGCAAAACACAATGGAAACAAAAACAACCCCTAACGCCGCCTCCCTCTTTCGTTCTATCCTGACCACTCTGCGGTGCTTAGCGCTCAAGTTGGGATTGGAATCCTCCGTCCTAGCAGTCCCCGCGCAAGCAAGACAAACCTGTCGCTCCGCTGTCTGGCGAGGGTGCCCTGTCGCTTCTGGTTCGGTGTGGTGGGCTTCCCCACAAAACGCTCGGGTGTCGGCGAGCCCCGCTCTCTCTTTGGTCCGACGCCTCCGCGCTCCCCACAAGTTCGGAGCTGCCTTCCCCGGCGCACTGGCTGGAACAGGGCACGACACAGCCATCAAGCTGGCGAGACAGCCACAATCCACGACCCTTGGAGGCGTTCCATCTGCCGGACCTACTGTCCCCTTCCCTCTGCCTCCCAGCCAGACAGCACGCAATGACGCTTCCGTATTTCGTCCTTACTTGGCTGCACCTCGGGTTGACCAGGGCAGCTTCTTGTTTCATAGTATCGTGCATTGCTCAGCCAATGCTCCACTCTTTTGACACAACATTGCCTTGGCAGTGTGGTACATTCGCAGACATCCTGTGGGAATGAGCCCAGCGTGAAGGTAGCGAGTCCAGCTTCTGGCTCTTTTGTGAAGTTTCATACTTGGCATACTGGCCATACGAAACAAAAGCCACATGGTTTTGTGACATTCAGCAGTTACCATGCGCCACATTCCCCTCTGTCACGATATGTTCGGCAGTTTGTGTAAGTACATCAAAAATACGAGCGCTAGCCCTGAAAAAAAAAATTCTAATGAAGTTCTCCTGTGCTTGGACCGTTTTTTATGAATGGGGTCATGTACACAGAATGCAATACTAAGAACAACGGTAACAAAGGTCTCGAACACTTACGCATTGTTTACAGGTTCCTTTGCTTGTGTAAAATGTAAACAACGAAATCGGCATAAACACTTAAGAGTGCTTACGTGAGGCGATGCGAAAGCGTTGTACCGTTTGTGCACCTCGGAACGCCATGAACGCGCTCATGTTATATACTCATAACGTGGCGCCACCTTCTTCCCATTGGCTGCGCCGTGACGTGCCCAGTGACGCACGCAGTAGGTCACACCTTTAGTCAGCCAGAACCATAGAGCCGCCGTGACGTCGTAGAAGCGTGCTCGTGTCGCACCCGGGAGGCTCGGGTTCAATTCCTGTCCAGACCGAAATTTAACAAATTTTCTTTTCCAACCCATTAGTTTACTTTGCTTGCAGGAACCTCTCAGAGGAATATGACGTCAATCAGAGCATTCGTTGGCGCGTTTTTAATCTTTGCGCCGTCGGCCATTTTGGGTACCATATTTCGGTCGTGCTGACTACGCCAACGGATTTTCACGTAATGGGGCATATAATTCTTTCTCATTAGCGGAAAATAGAACCGTATCAGATTTAAAGGGAATCATTTTATTTAGCTCACAGTCGTTGTAGTACATCCCGATCAATTCCAGCGCACTCTGGCCCCAACGTCACCCAACAAAGTGATCTACTTAATAGGTAACGAATACCGCACAACGGGGAGCATGTTGCGTTGCCCTGCCGGCTTCTCCAGTACTGCACGTAAGTAGCTCCTAAGCGTAAATGTCGCGGAACCCACTGTGTGGCGCCTTATTGTAATCATCCTGGCCCCGCGAGGATTTCCCATGTTACGCGATGTCGGGGATGTCTCTCGGAGCTTCGCTGTCGTCTTGCCCTTGACCGAGGGCGGTTGCATTACGCAGGTTCAGCCATCAGGCCACCGGGTGTGGGTGATGGTGTGTGAACTTAGAGGGCGGGGGACGACAA